>NW_028317902.1:4850000-5152500 GCF_062004578.1 Staurois parvus
CAATCAGTGTAGGTCAAAATAAATAAAAGTTATAAAGATGTGTCAACCTTATTGTCATGGCTGTCCTGCCATGTGGTTCTTGTCTGTTCAATGTGTCTGAGCAAGAAGAAGGAAGTGACGTGATCTTAGGTCTCTAAGAGAATGCACCTGTTTCAGCTTCTTAGTATATGAATAATGACAGAGTCTTCATGCTTTGCTTGTGTCTGTCTGTGTGTGAAATGGACAGACATATGTATGTGTATTGTGTGTTGCCCTTCACATCTCTTAGGATGTCTTTTTGTGTTACATGTAGACGTCATAATTCTCATAACTCAAAAGCTTGTATGGCAAACAATTCTGCTTAGAGCGATTTCATTGAAGGGAGGGGATACTACATATTATGGTCTTTTGATTGACAAGCCCATATGTAGTGGCTTCATAAGTTGACAATGTTGCATCAACCTACTCATGTGACAAGTTTCTCTGTTTAAAGGATAGTATAACTAAGAATTTATCTTTAGAATATAATATCTCAATATTGTTGTATAACCAAAAATCGACTTATGTAACACTTATTACCAGTTTATAAAACATAGATTAAATACACACAGATACTATTAGAATATATTATTTCATACTAATTCTATTTTGGTTCACTTCTGACTCCTATGACATCCTACACCAGAGATCTTCTAACCAGCTATGCCCGTCTACAGAAAAGTCCTAAATACTCAGCTTCCAGCTAGTTAACTTAACTCCAAATACTCTGACATTTTTCTGTTTCAGCTATAACTGAAGAATTCAACACTATCACTTGTTCAAGGCCAACGACACATTTTAATATTAATTATGATTAATCATAAAAACCAAAAACCAAATATAATGCAACCTTGCCATAAATATAATATAATTCCTATAAGTGCCAAATTATGAATTATGAATTAATGCTTAATAGTACTTTTGATGCCCATCTTGGGGGGGGGGGGGGGGCAGTGTCTGATTGGGTACTGAGCTCTCTTGTGATTTGAGCAGACATATTGGACCCAGGTAGGCTATATACTGTATAGCCCCTGCTCTGCTCCTCCAGCACTTATTGGAGTGTTGGGCTATAGAGGGGGTAGGAGCATCTGGCTCAGGCTCTCAGTGGTGTGCTGAGAGGCTGAGCCAGCTGCCAATCATGTATCTGGGTGGATCCTGACCAGGGGCGGACTGACCATTGGGAAACTCGGGCACCGCCCGAGGGCCCGGGGTCAGTAGGGGGCCCCATGAGATGCTCCTGGTACCTTTTTCATAGGCTTTTTTGAGTTTGGGCAAGGACACAGGGGCCCCATGATCCCCTATTGCCCCAGGGCCCCATGAGTTGTCAGTCCGCCTCTGATCCTGACCTTAAGGTCGGAATTTTTCCAGAGCTTGGACTGTCCCTATGATGTTAGTGCAGACATGCAGAAATAAGTTTCAATATATATGCATGTTCATGGGCATGTAGCACCCTCCTAGACAGGTCCTAGGTTAGGTAAATTTTGTTTTGTGCTCTGTGTGTTTATTTCGGCGGTGTTTCACAGGCTGCAGGGTTGACTGCTTCCCCCCGTCTGTTGGAAATGTTCTAGAAGATAGAGGTCAGGGAGAGTTGATTCAGCAATCCCTGAGGTGCCCATATGCTGACTGGGAGTATGTATAAATACTCTAAGACCTAGAACAGAGGTGTCTTGTCCCTGAGGAGGAAATCAGCCTGGGAGGGGTTGTTTGCCCCCTGAGTAAGTCTACCATGTGTCTACTGTTCTACAAGGTCCTAGCTAGGCTAGCTGGGGGCCTATTCTGCTGAAAGTTGCTGGAGCTGACTGATGGACATTCAGTCTGGTATCACTGAAAAAGTGTCTGAAAGATATTGGAAGGAAGCAGACACTTATCAAAGTGAGTACAGACTGGTGTGGATGATTCTTGAGACTGTGTCAATCCCTCTTGTGCTAGAGTCAGTTTTGTCCAAAGGGACATTGTATGTGGTGTCCTGAAAAGCTCAGTCCATTAACTGCTTGTGCAAGGACTCTGTTCAGATCCTTAAGAGAAAGTTGAACATCTTCAAGTTGCTACTACAAAGTTCGGCCAAATATTTGCTACAAGCAGGGATCCTTGCTCACCTTGTTAAGAGGAAGTTTATTGTCCTTAAGTTCACTACTAAAAGTTACTGGAGTGTCCCGCAGTTACCCTGAACCAATCCAAGCTCACGTTCTGCAATAAAGCATCAGAAAAGACCTCTACACTGTTCGTTGAGCCAAAGGAGTGACAGTGACTGTGTGCTTTACTGCGGAGCAACTACTGGGAAAACATCCCTGGGCATCTATTCAGCAGCCCAATAGAATGCGTTAACATGCAAATGCACATAAACACACATTAGCGCACATGCAAACCATGGCATTAGGTACATTTCTTTAGCTGCTTTTTCCTCCCCTGTAGCAAAAGCATCCAGGGAAGGAAGAAAATGTCCTGGGTATGTGGGAAGCACAGTGGCTAAATGGTTAGCACTTCCACCTGGCAGTACTAGGGTCATTGGTTCGGATCCCAACCACGGCACCACCTACCTGGAGTTTGCATGTTCTCCCTGTGCCTGCGTGGGTTTCCTCTGGGTACTCCGGTTTCCTTCCACACTCCAAAGATATGCTGAGAGGTGAATTGGCTCCTGTCTAAATTGGGACTGGTATGTGTATGTATGTGAGTTAGGGACCTTAGATTGTATGCCCCTTGAGGGTTAGGGACTGATGTGAATGTACAATATATATGTAAAGCACTACGTAAATTGATGGCGCTATATAAGTACCTGAAATAAATAAATATGAGATCTAAACACTGGGAAATGTACATAAAGCTGTGATGCGCTAAACTTTTTTTTTTTCTCTTTTTAGCCCACACTTACATTTTCAATATACATATAACCCCAAGGATAATATTCATAGCGAGACCAATTTCTAACCCCTGATAGATAACTATTATGTACATTCCAGAAGGTATCATACGTTGAAGATTCTAGATCACATCATTCAGGGCCAGCTAACATAACACCGGAGATCCTTTTAGAATCTTGCAGGTTACACTGATATTGCTCCCTTATAGTAAATGTGGGTTAATATACTGTATGTAGGAAGGTCCACCAGGGTGTTATAAATATTATTATACATCACATTTTTATGTCTGATTTTCGGTATAGGAGCTATTTCTCCGCACAAAGAAAGGTTTAGTTAGTTTGTGTATTTTGTATTTTTGAAAGTTGCAGTTTCTGATTTTTTTTTTTAGTCATTTTAGTTACAGTATAACTAGTTTGTTTTTAATTTACAAATATAGTGGGTAGCACCATCTAGTGACCATCTAATAAAATTACACCTTTTTCTTGGACCTGTTTATCAATTATACACTGCTGAAAAGAATTAAAGAAACACTTTTTAATCAGAGTATAGCATCAAGCCAATTAAACGCCTGAGATATTGATTTGGTCATTTAAGTAGCAGAGGGGGTTGTTAATCAGTTTCAGATGCTTTGATGTAGTGCAATTAACAACAAGTGCACTAGATGGGAAACAACAAGATGACCCGCAAAACAAGAATAGTTTTACAGGTGAAGCCCACTGACGTTTTTTCCCTACTCATCATTTCTGACTGTTTTTCACTAGTTTTGCATTTAGCTAGATCAGTGTCACTACTGGTAGCATGATAGCGATACCTGGACCTTACAGAGGTTGCACAGGCAGTCCAACTCCAGGATGGCACATTAATACGTTCCATTGCCAGAAGATTTGCTGTGTCTCCCAGCACAGTCTCAAGAGCATGGAGGAGATTCCAGGAGACAGGCAGTTACCCTAGGAGAGCTGGGAAGAGATGCAGAATGTCCTTAACCCATCAGCAGGACCGGTATCTGCTCCTTTGTGCAAGGAGGAACAGGATGAGCACTGCCAGAGACCTACAAAATGACCTCCAGCAGGCCACTGGTGTGAACATCTCTGACAAAACAATCAGAAACAGACTTCATGAGGGTGGCCTAAGGGCCAAACGTCTTCTAGTTGGTCCTGTGCTCACTGCCCAGCACCATAAAGCTGGATTGGGATTTGCCATTGAACACCAGAATTGGCAGGTCCACCAGTGGTGCCCTGTGCTTTTCACAGATGAGAGCAGGATCACCATGAGCACATGTGACAGATGTGAAAGGGTCTGGAGAAGCTGAGGAGAACATGTGCTGCCTTTAACATCGTTCAGTATGACCATTTTGGTGGTGGGTCAGTGATGGTCTGGGGAGGCATATCCATGGAGGGACACACAGACCTCTACAGGCTAGACAATGGCACCCTGACTGCCATTAAGTATCGAGATGAAATTCTTGGACCTGTTGTCAGACCCTATGCTGGTGCAGTGGGTCCAGGGTTCCTCCTGGTGCACGACAATGCCCGGCCTCATGTGGCGAGAGTATGTAGGCAATTCCTGGAGGATGAAGGAATTGATACCATTGAATAGCTCCCATGCTTGCCTGACCTAAATCCAATAGAACACCTCTGGAATATCAATTTCAATCCATCTGACACTGCCAGGTTGCACCTCAGATAGTCCAGGAGCTCATCGTTGCCCTGGTCCAGATCTGTGAGGAAATACTCCAGGACACCATCTGTCATCTCATTAGGAGCATGGCCCGATGTTGTCAGGCATACATACAAGCTCGTGGGGGCCATACAATCTACTGAGTACCATTTTGAGTTGCTGCAATGAAATTTCAGCAAAATGGACTAGCCTGTAGGTTCATTTTTTCACTTTTTAATTTTGAATTCAGTCCTGTGTAGGTTGATAATTTTCATTTCCATCAAATGATGGGTAATCCTTTTGTTCCTAACACATTATCCATATTAGTATAGATATCCAGCATCCTCAGCTCTACCTCTGAAGAAGTGCGTGCGCACAAAATGCGTCAGGTGGAGCCCAGGACACCATTGACACTGCGCCGCCGGTGCCACGTGGAGGCCCGGCGGCCATCTTTAATCTTAAAGGGTCAGTCATTTGATTGAACCTGGCACCATTGTGAGTTTTTTCTGAACACTCCTGTTTTTCTTGAATAAAATCATTTTCATCAACCTACTACACTATGGGTTCTTTCCTGTGTCTTCTGCGATGAGCCTTTTCAGCTTCTGCAGACCCAGATTGATCCCTGCACCAGCCTTTGAGAGGAGGAATTTTCCACTTCACACACTTCTGTAAGAATTTCTGTGACCTGCTGGACCTCCATTTCGCCACACGAGGGCGCTTCATCTCTACTATCTTCAGCTCCTGCCCATTACCAGACCAGAAAAGAGAGGGGAATCTCCATGATATCATATACACATGCGTATTAATACGTTTCTGGTTAGTGCACATTTCTAACTTTTGCACTGGGAATCAGCGAGCACCATTACTGGACTGTGATTTATTTATTTATTCATTTATTCATTTGCTTTGGTTTCATTTATTATTTATATCTGCTCGCAATATAGTAACATCACACAGCGCTGCATTTTCTTTATATATATATTTTTGGGACTTTTATGTGTTTTCGTTGAATGTTCAGCTGCTGACCATTGGAGCGCTCACTGTATTTTTTATACTCTCATGTGTTTATAACGCTTGGCAAATGCCTAGCGACCGCCGCTGAACCGCGCATGCAGCATTAGCCGAGCGTTAAAAAATGCTCCGCAAACGCCGGACCAACGCTTGCCAAACGCTATAGGGGCATTTGGCAAGAGTTGGTAAAACAGTCATGTGTGAACGAACCCTTATATATGGTATGTTACGATCCTCTTTTGGATCCTTTAAAGGGGCTCTTCTAAAGGCGGCGATGGTGGGACCACAGCAACCAAGTGAACAAGTCTCCTATATGGAATATATTGCTGCTATAATTAACAATTAAAATTAAAGAATTTAACAATAGAAATTAAACAGTAAACTTCAGTTGTAATACATTCAGAAAGGGGCCCTACATAAACATGAAGCCTATGTTCGCACATACTGTATCTATCAATTTTCCAGAGGTAACCATATCACTAAAAGGTATATAACAGAGTAAAGTTCTTATAATAAATGAATGAATGAATAACTTATAAGATTTTTTTAATAATTTTATTATGTTTATTAACCAGCTCATCACATGAATTATGCCACTGATGCTGGAAAGGAGTTGAGGAGAATTACCATATTAGAAGTGCCTCATTTCTGCTGTACCTTGTGAGTGCAATTGGTTTTATGATTTTAACCATCAATAAATGGAGTTACATTAGGGCAGTTGTGCGCTCTCTGTTTTCTTGTTTTGTTATCCAGATCCATCTCCGCCACCCTGTGGAGACACTGGAGAGCTCCAATACCTTTCCCTTCATTCCCTTCATTACCAGCCTGAGGGTTTGACAGGAGATCAGCACAGTAGCAACTTTGTCAGTTTGCAAATCTGTACAGAGGGAACAATCTTGTTTGTTTCTTCTCCCGACACAACATGGAGAAGGAACAAACAAATATTTTGTAAAAAGCTGTACGTGTTACACACTTTACTCATTGTATGGCACACAACCATTTAATTGCCCCTAGATGTCAACCCCTTCCCAGCCAATGTCATTAGTATAGTAACAGTGCATAGTTTTATCATTGATCACTGTATTAGTGTCACTGGTTATATTGTTTACTGATATTATACGATTGGAGGCTTCTTTTTTCCTTTCCATATGGTGATGCTCTGAGACCTGCTCTGAGTTGTTGGAGAATCTGGGTGCCGTAAATCCAAGTGAATTAGCCACCAATGTCTAAGGATATCTAAAAATGGGGCCCTGCTGCCACCTGCAGTCCAGTTTGGGGAAGTACATGCTTGTGAGCTCTGTATATGTATTTATAGAGGTCCAATTGTTCAGGTGAGCTGCCACTTTTCAGGTTTTGGAGGAACATATGATTGTAAGTGGAGCATTGACACAAAGAAGATGACAATGTGAAGTACAGAAGATTGTTTATAATTATCTTTAAATATATGGATTCACATAGGACTTATTTTTTGATTAATATGTTTTAGATTATATTGTGATTGAATTTTGTCTTGTCACAGAGTAGCACAATACTCATTATATAATATTGTTTAAATACTGCATATCACTTCTCATTTTAAAGCAACACATTCACTTCTGTGGTTTACCCCATGTTTATTACAAATATACTTGCATGTCAGTTTAAATAGCCATTTTCATTGTGGTGATACATTTATTAACATTAATAATTGTAGTCATAGACAAAACACACTCAACATGTTTGAGCAGCCAGTCAATGTAAAAATGAAAATGTAAAAAAGTTACAAAATTAAAAGAAAAACTTGCTACTTAAATCTGTGCTTTATGGCAAAAAGTTGATTCAGGTTTCACTTCAGAAAACTACGTTGTAAATTCCATTTTGATTATGCGTGAATAAAAATGTCCCCCTCTGTACAACAAATGCATTCATTCTACATCCTCTGTATTGCAAGAAATATTTTGCAAAAAAAAGTTTGTCAGTCTCTTATTTGCTTATTCCATTCATCATAACTATGATTGGCTAATTCCCACAAGCAGTGTAATCAGGAATGCCAGATTTCCACACAGGTAGATGAACAGCAGATAAATTTCATACTTTGCCTAAAACAGAAAAAAGCAGGTTAGTTTAAACCACTTCTTTACTGGAAAATATTTCTTTCTACCATTTAATATTGAACTCCAGGCAAACGGGCAAACTGTTTTACTTGGAGTTGTATTACCTATTATGATACATAACATCCAGAAGTCTTGTCCCCCCAGCCTGTGACTGGACAGTGAAAGAAGAAGCAGCACACTGATGAACTTATCTCTTTTTGATTTTGCTCTCCTCATATTAGGGTCCTTCTCATTATCACATGAACACACTAGCACACATAGTTGGCGACTTAAGTTTGCTTTTCCTGGCTTCCCTCCACTTTTTTTTTTAAGCACTTACTATGAGCCCAGAGCATCAACATTTCGTCCCCTGTCCAGGACTAACAGAAAAATGCTGCAGACAGTTTTTTTTATGTTATTGTTCATTACATTTTTCTTTGTTCCGTATTTCCAAAACTTGGTCCAGAGTGCCATTAAAGTAAATACAGTTCACATATAATGTATATGACTACTGCTTTATCTTCTCATTTGTCTGTCATTTTATTTTGGCTAGCCGTAAATAACAAGATAGGCTGTTCAGAATTACATGTCATTTAATAGCTGAAATAGTAATATACTGTATATGTGTGGTCTTTACCGGTTTGCTAGGCGTTCTGATTTAACTTGAAATACTTTACAGGGCTTCTCATACATTCACAACTCTAGAGAATATGTTGATGGACATCTTTTTATGTCAGTTACTCTTTTCTCCCTGGACAATTCTATATGCTAAAGTAGCTTGAATGCAGCTGAGGAGGCAACCTGCTGGTCAGTGAATTCTAAATTTTCTCACACAAGCCCTAAAATGTATGTAAGACTAAAAAATACAAAAAGTCCCAACTTTAGACTTATAAATGTAATTGTACACTTTTTTTTATTGATGTGTGTAAATGTTTAATAAATACCTGTTGGACCTGCCAGTATTTGCTGGCTGAGGGCTTCTTTTAATAGGGTGACAGTGCTATTCCACTAGTTCCCAAATGTTGCAAAATCATTGTTATCATGCTGTGTAAACTACAGGCTTTCATCAAACCTAATAAAAGTGATACTCGTGAGCTAAAATGTGATATTCTCTCTGTGCAACGATCTTATAAAGATGTGAAATTTAACAAATATCAATAAAATTGTGATGCATCAACACTAAACACATACTCATAATCTGTGTGAAAAATTAAATCAAAATTATATCTAAATGTGTCGCGCTCCACAATATATATTAAATCAATCATAAACATATTACTCAAAATAATATAAACGTGAAAAAACCATGTGCTTCAAACAGTGCGATATCTTGTGCAACAAACATATAAATATATAAAAATATACAATCATGAATTATTATAAAGTCCACTTTGTGCTTCAAAGCTTGCTAGTGCCAATTAATGGGCCGTGCAACACTCCCGGTGCTAAAGAATAGGTGTACGCTCACCTTACCAATTAGCCAAACTAAGTGGCTAATAACGCTTTTGTCCCATCAGGACTAAGTGGTATTTTCCATGCTGAGTGCTTATTTCCACATTCGAATGGATAGGCTTGTGCTACCAACTTTCTCCCTTCAGGGGTCTCCCTCACTCCTTTCTATCCACACTGAGCCTTGGTGGATGGATGAGGCAAATCTGTGTGCTGCTTCCACCCCCCGGTATTATGGGATATCATAGAAAGGGAAGTAACAATAGTGCCTTATCCTTTTGAAAAACAAGTGCTTTTATTAAAGAAAGATTGCGCACTCACACATTACAATGCTATTTCAGACAAAAAAAACTGTGCCCAGATCCTCAGTTTGTACTTGCCGCTATCCACATCAGCGTCATGATGTCAGAGCCCCTCCCCTACACGTTATGCCACAGTGTCACGTGGCTTCATCAGGGGGAATCAATTGGATGCCACTTTGCTATGCTCTTTTATATAGGCCATCCCAGCGCCATTTTCCCGTAGACCGCATGTGCGCGGCCATCTTTATGGGGTCAATTGCCGCTATATATTTGCCAGCAATGAGTGTGATATCTACGTTAGACTTATCTATTCCACATTGCTGACTACTAGTTGTGGACCTTCTATTCTCTGACTATATTGTCACTCGTACAAACAAATGGGATCTTGGCATCATTACAACTGTACAATTATATAATTAAGTTAGCAATACCATAAAATAAATTATATTACTTAAATTAACTAAAAATGTGTGTGTATATCTATATGAAACATATATGTCTTTACTATTGCCCACTATTTTATTGTAAGTAACAAACCCTTATCAATAATAGGAAATGATCTATACAGATATTAGTATAACACCAATACCTTGATTCCCCCTGATGAAGCCACGTGACCCTGTGGCGTAACGCGTAGGGGAGGGGCTCTGACGTCACGACGCTGATGTGGTTAGCGGCAAGTACAAACTGAGGATCTGGGCACAGTTTATTTGTCTGAAATAGCATTGTAATGTGTGAGTGCGCAATCTTTCTTTAATAAAAGCACTTGTTTTTAAAAAGGATAAGGCACTATTGTTACTTCCTTTTCTATGATATTCCATAATACCAGGAGGTGGAAGCAGCACACAGATTTGCCTCATCCATCCACCAAGGCTCAGTGTGGATAGAAAGGGGTGAGGGAGACCCCTGGTGGGAGAAAGTTGGTAGCACAAGCCTATCCATTCAAATGTGGAAATAAGCACTCAGCATGGAAAATACCACTTAGTCCTGATGGGACAAAAGCGTTATTAGCCACTTAGTTTGGCTAATTGGTAAGGTGAGCGTACACCTATTCTTTAGCACCGGGAGTGTTGCACAGCACATTAATTGGCACTAGCAAGATTTGAAGCACAAAGTGGACTTTATAATAATTCATGATTGTATATTTTTATATATTTATATGTTTGTTGCACAAGATATCGCACTGTTTGAAGCGCATGGTTTTTTCACGTTTATATTATTTTGAGTAATATGTTTATGATTGATTTAATATATATTGTGGAGCGCGACACTTTCATCAAACCTGCTGCAGTCAACAGACTCCTGCTTGTTTATTCACAACTACACTGACCATTTAGCAGAGGTGCTGGGGACTTCCAACTTTACAATCTCAAACACCTTATCCTATTCCACAACCCAATCCTACAGGGATAAATTACTGAGATAGTGGAAAACAATCTATGATAAAAGCAAGCAACAAAGGAATCTAATTGTTTTTTTTTCATTACAAAATCTACTGTGTATATTTATTGAATGTCTGCACTATAGACTGCAACATTGTGATATACAGGGTTCAAAAACAGTATACTTAAAATAAAATCTGTATGTTTCTTTTAGTGTAATTATTAATGCACCCATGCTTCTATCCAGAAACATTGAAAACACATATGGCGTCAGAACCTGGTTCACCTGCTTGTGGCACTGTGGTTCTCTGGCTGGAAAGCTGTTGTTCCATTGACCACCAGCGGGTGTCTCCCAGCAGCCAGCAGGTTCTAGTAATCAGCTCTGCCTAGTCTCAACTGCTGGGCCTTTTCCACTAGTACACTGTGCGTCAGTGTTTTGGCTGCTCCTTCCCTGTTCCTAGTTTTGCTTTGCTGCTGCCAGACCCTGTTGCCATTTATTCTGGTCCTGACCTTGATCTTGCTCCTGCCCTGCTATCTCTTTCTGCTCCCCTTATTCCTGATCTCAGTCTTGTTTACCCCCTTTCCATCTGATCTTTGCATCTTTTGTTTATCTGATTGATCTGTGTTCCCCCCTTTGTGCATATAGTGTACTGAATATACAGTCGTTAGTTTGTTAGATTTGTATTTCTGTTAGGTTGCTAGTTAGGCATCTTATCATTTTAGTTTTTTATTCTCATGTATTTTTATGTTTACTATTTGAGTGGTTGTCCTTTGTTCATGTAAATAAATCTCACTTTAAATATACAATACATGGTCTGGTATCAGTTTCCCTGTGTAGCTACACAGATCTGACCATGTCTGCCATCTATCTCATATGGATACTAAACACTGGAGTAAATTATGCCTTTTCTATATAAAAACATATGTGATTTTCCTGGCAAAAAATGAATGTTCTATGTCACTTATGGCCTGAAACAAAGTAGAAAAAAAATTGGACTACTGGTACATTAAAAAACAGCTGCATGGGCTCTGTGTTTTATAGTTGGGTAACTTAACTTTAACAAAATGTAAAGTGAACAGAATGATGTTACTGTGTTATTACCGAGGACTGTATGTCTCCTTTGCCCGCTGATTTCTTCCTTTCTAAAAGGGTTAAAAAATGTATTAGAAGCTGAATATTAGTTGTCTATAATATAGTGAATAAATTAGCTTTTTTATCACAACACAAGTATATGTTAACACTTAAATGTAATAAAATGATTAGTAGTAACATGTCTAAATAGCTGGTCCTTTAGGTGCCTGCATGTACCTTTTTAGATATGCCCAAACACTCAAGGTAACCTCAAGGTACTGTATGTTATTATGCAAATCTTGACTTCAGAAGCCAAAGATGAACTTCTGCCTACCCTCTCCTCCCTCCCAGAACTGACATTGTTCTCTCTGTGTGATGGGTGGCCTTTCTGGCCAATAATAAAGTGTGAGGGGGCAGGTCAGAGCTTGACTTTCTGTGCTAAAACCAAAATTTAAATAATGGAGCATTTGAAGATCTTTTGAGTGTTTTGAGCATAACTCTTAAAGTTGGAGTAAACTCCCTTGGTTGAATTTTACCTTAAAGAGTGATGTCATCGCGGCTCGGCCAATTAGACCTCCGAAGCCCCCAAACCCGGAAGGAAGACCAGGAGAATATAGAGGCACCTACAGCAGTGACAGCGCACTGCTGAAGGGCTCTGTTTTTAGGGAAGTCTATTGTAATGTGCTAGTATGCAGTGCAGTGCATACTAGCACATTATGACATAAACTGCCTGGGGCACAATTTTATTTTTTTGCTGCGGTTTACTACCTGCTTTAAGGCATGTGCCTTTATTTGAATCATGTTAAATGATAACATGGCATTCCTATAGATGGGATATACCTGTAACTATTATATGTAAGTAGAGCAATGCTGAATTGTTGTTATATTGATTGAGTGATAGCCAACCAAAATTGTCCAGATCCATATAAGTCCTCCCCACCAGATGTGGGCAATAGGCCCCTGTCCCTCAACACTCGGACAAGGTGCCTTGCAAAGGGAAGGGAGGGAATGCTTTTCCGCTTCATCCTCCATGCAAAGTACTTCCCAATGTTAAAAATCATATGGCCTAATATGGTACAGGGGCAGGGTGTGCCCACAGGGTAGGGGGGCACACTTCTTGTATAGGAATTTGGTGGGGGCACAGTACTCTCCCTTTGCTGGCCACTTAGACTGCATGATTGGATAAGGACCTACATGTTTCCACACAGCAGAATACCTTTACTCTTTAAACTCTAAAGTACATTGGAACATTACTGGAAGCATCAATGGGAAAAACATAGTTGACTTTCCCCCTGACACAAATAGCCTCCCCTAGCATAATAATAATAATAATAATGTTCTATTCTCTACATCGGTCTATCCATTGTTTTATACCATGTCATATCTAAAAAGTGATATCTAGTATAATTAATCCAACATTTTATAACATGGTACAGGTGCAGGCCAATTCACTTTTATTTACTGCACCCCCTATGCCCCCACTAATACTGAGAGCACATTAAGACATTTCCTTCTTTTGGTGATTCTGGGGAGTAATATTCCTGCAAAGATCTAAAGAATGGCTTTACTAGTTGGTTGCTTCTTCTAGTGTAAAGCTTCCAGCATGGAGAGTGATGCCTTTACCTAACCCCCACCCCTCACCCTAGCTCCCTTTAAATTCTAACAATAACCCTTGCTTTTTGTATACATAATTAGAGATATGCTCAATTGAAAAATTAGTTTCTTTGCGGATTAATTCTTTAATCATTTTGTTTCATCATAATCGTTATGTTAGAATGACTTGTTTTCAGAAGTTGTTTCTTATATTCAGATACATTTCATCTATTCGTTGTTCCAAATCGATTCATATTTTCGGAAGTTATTTCAGAAGATTACCTATATTTGTTTTACATGTTAATCCCTTATTTCGAGTCGCGTGCATCTGAGAGTAATCAATGAAACAAAATTAATTCTGGATTAATTTGTTATGTTATGATTCGGAGATTCTAATGGATCCACCTCCTTTTAACACAAACACAATAAGTAGGAATCATCTTATTTGACTTTTATACATTACTGTATTTATTGCAATATGTTTTCATTTCATATGTTGTGCATTTTTTAGAATAATTAAAAATGTTAATGAAAAAAGAATTGACTGATTTTCCAAGAGTCAAAGACTACTGCACCACTCTCATACAAATAAATTATGAAAGGCTCTGAATCAATTTGGATAATTTTTATGTTATTTCAGATGCTTCAAACATTAACAAAAGGCCCAAGCTATCATCATGTCATCGTAATGAAACAAATGATTATGAATTCATTTGTTGTTTTTGTTTATAGTATACTTTTATTTAAGATTCATTGAAATTTGTTACTATTATGATTTGGAGATTCAGATACATCGGAATCTATGAATAATGAAAAATTTGTTCGAATTTCGATTCATAACAAAACAGATTCCACATGTTCAAACATAACCTCTTGTTTGTTCACCTTTCAATGCTGCTGTCCTCTGCACTTATATTTCTGTACCAGAAACTACTGATTCACCCTGCCAGCATCTTTCCATCCACATCAATTTCTGATGTTTTGCTGGGTTATGCATATGAATAGTGTAAAATCAATGAATGCGTATAGAGACTGGTGTTGTAGTCCAATTAACTAATTTAGTATCTGGTGCTGAACCTTCCCATCAAAAACAGGACTGTATGCAAGGAAGACTGACCATATTCCATGTTCAATTTTCACTAGGGATGCATCAGATATGAGCATAGCTCTGATAATCTGATGCTATAAGGGTTGTTAAATTTGCCATATAATTGGTCTGTCATATCTGATCATGCATAAACATCAGTCTTCTATGTTCTGTGTTATACAAGCTTACTCTACATGAGTTGGAGAATTGTTTTTCTAGTGTTTGAAAATTGAATTCTTGTCTGTTTTAGGTTTCTTAACTTTTTAATAGTAATTAATAATACTTTCCTGCATATATTAGTAATTACATCACGCTACGGTAATCGTACAAAAATGTCATACCTTTCTGAGCCAGATTAGCATTTATCTCAAGGACAATTGGGAATAGCACCCACCAGCCAGTGAACCCTCCCATCACTTTTACCATCCATCCCAGTTTGTGGTCTATTAATTGCAGTCCCAGGAAAAGGTTGGCCACTGAAAGAGATAATTACATTTTTTTATGACTCCAAATGTGGAAATGAACATCTAAACAACTCATATTACAACCTTTTAGCTAGTTACGGCCCTACAGAGGGCTTTTTTTCTCAGAGAATGGGTGCAGTGCTCCTTTTCCTCCCTGGTCCTCGAGGTTAGAATTAGAGGAGCATGGCATAGTGACTGTGGCCAAATTGCACTCAGAAAATCCTAAAGGTGCAAGATTAAATAAAACCCAACTCTGTTCTGTAGACATGGCACGTATGCCACAGTCCTTGTGTCAACATGTCAACATGGTGCCATAAGTGAGAGTCTAACAGACACGTAAAAACCTCAGCACAAAATGAATAAATAAATAAATAAATAAATAAAAATCTTCTGTTGCTTATCTTTTTCAGCCTACCTTAAAGAAGAACCTTATACAATAGTTAGTAACTACTTGGCAACTGTTGAGACAATAAACACTTTGTTCAAAACTATGTAATATAAAATACAGCATAAAATATGCAGTGAGGAGTTTTTCTATATATAGCTGGCATACAGAGTGCAGTGGTTAGGAGTATGAAATGTGTAAATAGTCCAAGGCTTAGGAATGCCTAATGCCCAGAGTGCAGGGTTCAGATATCTATAACACAGAGTGCAGGGTTCAGGAGTGTGTAACCCACAGAGCTCAGATTTTTATACCATACACAGTACAGGACCAGCTTACAATGTGAATATACACTGATCAGTCATAACTTTATGACCAATGAAAGGTTAAGTGAATATCATTGATTATTTCATTACACTGGCATTACAATGGCATTTGAATGGACTCCCGTGCCTGTGACATGCAAGGAAGAAGTCCCTGCACTTCTGTGGAAAACGCAGCCCGCACGGGAACCTCAATTCCCAGTATGGTTGCGTATCCCAGTGCAGGCAGCGTGCCATTAGAACTAATGGCACCCGCCTGGGGGTCTGCAATTCTCTGTGTGGGTGGTTTTTAGTGCGGATCTTTAGCGGCACCACCTGCACAGATGTGGACCTAGGGTTAAGAATGGTTTGAGGAACAAACCAACGAGTTTGAAGTGTGCTGACTTTGCCTCCAAATTATCCAGATCAAGTACCTGTGGGATGTGCTGAAAAAACAAGTCCGATCCATGGTGGCCCCACCTTGCCGCTTACAAAACGTAACTACTGACTGCTTGGTGACAGATACCACAGCAAACCTTCTAGGTCTAGTGGAGTGCATGCCTCAATGGGTCAGGGCTGTTTAGATAGCAAAAGGGGGACCTACTCGATATTAAGTGGTCAAAAAGTTATGACAGATCGGTGTATACTTGGTTCTGTAAAAATAAATAAATATTTATTTGAGCCAAAAAAATATGTTCCATGGCTATAAAACTACAAGATTAGTGCTGATTTACAACAATGGTAGCAGACACCAAAAGTGCTTGCTTTGTCCATCCAGCCAGCACATTGCCAACAGAGGCCTCCCCACATCACCAAACACCCTCTCCTTATACATAAACACTTGTGAAAGGCATGGCCATTGGGTGATCACATTTTTTTTTTTATATCAGAGCTCAGAGGGTAGACCAGTTGTCTTGGAAAGCTCTGAAAGGCTGAGAGGAGGCCTGCTGTTTACTTTTGTAACTTGCAATTTGTATATATATCTGCTTAAATCAAGTGTTTCTAAATATGTAACAGTACACCTGTCTTAAGAGAAATTAAAACGCTTCCACTGCGGACCTCCATCTGCATATGGTGCTGCTCCGGCTGCTGTTCTGACCCACTAGCTCTACATATGCAATTCTCTACCTCACATAATCAAATCATGTATGTAGATAAGGAAAACCAGAAAAGTTAGAAGTCCTTAGCGTCAAATGTGTTCTGGATCACTGGCTTGATCACAGTGTACTGAAGCAAAATAGGTGAATTGCAGCGAAGCAACTAGCATTTTCAAGAGTAAAGATCATAAATGACAGCCTCCATGCATCTCTCATTTTCCTTTAACTATTAAGGTGCCCACCCAATGACCCATTTTGCCATTTTCCTGCTGCTCAAGATATATGCATGCTATTATATTTGATATTCAAGGGAGAAGAGCTGAATAATAAGATGTAATGATACGATTACTAATGCTGTGGTCCTATTTCTTGCCATCACTAGTTCATATACCAAAATTGGCATTCATTACTATGCATTAGTATTAACACAGTATAAATAGTTAAAGTGGTTGTAATCCTCTAAATTGAAAAATGAAAAATCATATCCTTACATAGTGTTGTGCTCACCTCAATCCAAAGCACCTATTGTGATGTGCGACTTCTGCTATCTGCATGAGTCACTTCTGATCAGCAATCCCAGGAGTGGCCCTGCACCCCCCCATCCAGCACACAGCAGGTGGTGGACAGCCCCAGCTTTCCCTATGAGACTGTATAGAGGGGGTGTGTCCATTTCCTACACTCATGTCTCAGAGTACAATAAGCTATCTGGTCTATGCTGTGCAGTGTGTGATATCAGATTCCCACCCCCTGCATTCCAGAAATGCTATGTACAGTGTGTGATTTAGAAAGCAGTAGATGAGAGAGTGTGGCAGATAAACAGGTACAACTTATATAGAGGGATTTGTTTAATCTCTGTCTATCACCTGGGGCTAATCACTTCAGTAGGTCATACTCCCTCCTTTTTTACTTTTCTTTAGGCCAAGTTAAAATGTAATATGATATTCGAAGAGTTGTGGTCTTTAAAACAAAACATGCCCTCTATCAATGTCCATTTCTAAAACATACTGTAAGTACAGAAATATAGGTGTTTTTTTCTCTCTCTCCTGTTCAGTGTGCTTTTTCTATCCATTTCGAACTAAAAAGTAGAGTCCACCAATAAAACACATACTGACCTGCCAGAATCTGTATCACACAGGCATTGATACGATGGGACCAATTAAAAATGAATCTCCTGTTGACAAAGAGAAAAACGAATTTGATTTAGGTATTGTACTCAACTACTGTCACCCAATGATTAAAATTAAGCATAATCTTACATAACTATTAGTAGTTAGGCACATACTTGTTCTGTGCTGTTAAATATGTTTACTCATGCAGGCAGCTTTTTTTTGCCCTCCAGAGGATTTTCCCCCCTTCCTGACGAGGCCATTTCTTGTAATACGGCTCTACTTTACTTCAACTGACAATTGCGCGGTCATGCAACGCTGCACCCAAATTAAATTTATGTCCTTTTTTCCCCACAAATAAGGCTTTCTTTCTGTGGTATTTGATTGCCTGTGTGTTTTTAATTTTTTTGCGCTATAAACAAAAAAAGACCGACATTTTTGAGAAAAAAACAATCTTTGACTTTTTGCTATTAAACATGTCCAGTAAAAAAAAAAAAAAAAAAAAAATTTGTAATAAATTTAGGCCAAAATGTATTCTGCTATATGTCTTTGCTAACAAAAATCCCAATACGTGTAAATGAATTTATTTACGTGAAAATTGTAGCGTTTACAAATGGCGGTATATATACTAGAATTTATTTTTACTAGTAATGGCGGCGATCAGCGACTTATAGCGGGACTGCTTGACTACGGTGGGCATTTTGACACTGGGGGGAACTGACTTGGTGTCACTGACATCCCCAGTGACACCAATACAGTGATCAGTGCTAATATAAAGCACTGACACTGTACTAATGACACTGGGCAGGAAGGGGTTAATATCTGGGGCGATCAAAGGGTTAACTGTGTGCTGTATACTGTGTGACTGCTTTCTACTGTAAGCAATACATTTCACCCTTAAAATCCACTGAAAACCATCTTGATTTCAACTTCCTCATTGTCTCTATTTGACAAATATCTGTGTAAATGAAACTGCATAATTTTGAATCATTCAACTTAAATTTGTTTTTTAGATTTGGTATTTTTTCAATGAGAAATAAGCACAAGTGTAGCAGTTTTTCAAATTAAGATATACTGTATGATATATAAAAACAAAGGAAAAAGAAAAACTATAGGAGAAAAAAATGCACTGTATTATTCCAAACTGTGCAATTTTAACAAATAGTAATGCCCTTTAAAAGAATCAACAGTACCCTCCCCACAAAGAGACATTACAATGGACATTGTGTTATATTTTTCCGGAAGATACTACTGTCAAAAGCAGTAAACCACGTGGACAACTATAATTCCATTATTGTAATGTTACTGATTCTACAGCAGAAAAGAAAACAGGAGGCACAGCAAGACTGACAGGCACAGTCATGACTTCAAGAGGCAGAGGCATTATAGAATTTGTGGTTTTACCACAGCTGGAGTGCCTACCCCTGTTTATAAGCTCTGTCAGGATATTGTTCTTTTTTTCCCCAGAGTCTTCCCTTACCTCCTGTCTATATGATGGATGTTAAACAGAATAAGAATAGATATCCCTTCACCTTAACAAACACAACATTCGAAATCTAACAGAAAAAAAATCTAAATGGGAATATACAGTAGATGGCACTTAATCCTGACATAAGTTATTACCCTACCCCATTTATTAAAATAAATAAATAACTTTTGTCTAAAGTTGAGCTTTAATATGCATTTCATAATTTTATTAATGGCATACACTGGACTAAATTTTTTTTGGATAAATGTGAAGATAACTCACTTGCTGCTTTGAGGCGATGGTCGGATAAGAGCAGCAAATGGTTGGACCAATGCCAGGCTCATCACAATACACCCAATAATGGCATGCGTGTTGGCACCCTAAATTAAAGGAAATAAGAAACCAGTATATAAAAATAGATCACCAAAAAAGAAATCAGAAAAAAACAACTACTGTATGCTTCTGTGGTGAAGATAGTGCTTATGCTATGTGGAGCAGTTTTGTCTTTATTTCCAGAAATGAAGTTTATAAATTTGTTACCACTAAATATTAACCACTTTGCGCCAGAGCCTCCCGGCCCTTTAAGAGTTTCAGAAGCCGGGAGGTGGGCGGGGTTTTAGGGTCATGTGACCACCGTGATTCGCCGTCACGGTGGTCACATGATCGGAAAAGGATCCGATCGCAAGGGGAGATCGGGACCTTTCCGTGAGTCACGGACATATGTTCTGGGAGCGCACGTTCTCAGCGCATACGCGTTTTCTAATGGCACGCAAATATGTGGCTGCTTGGCGTCAAGGCCCACACACCGAGAGGCCGCATATTTGTGTGCGCTCAGCTTCAAGGGGTTAAAGTGATTCTAAAGGGGTTTTTTTATTTAAAAAAATATAACAAACGTCATACTTACCTGTTCTGTGTAGTGATGTTGCACAGAGCAGCCCCAATTCTCTTCTTTTCGAGTCCCCTGCAGGTGCTCCTGGCTCCTCCCCCTTGACCAGTGCCCCTCAGTAGCAAGTCATTTGCTATGGGGACACTGGTGCATGCTCGCTCCTGCGTCCTGCTCTATGCATCCATAAGCTCAGCCCAGTCCCCATTCTCTCCTCATTGGCTTACTAGCTTTCAATGAAGAGACAGAGAGACCAGGGGCAGCCAAGGATCCCTTGCACATTTCTGGATCTTTGGCTCAAGAGGGGGCTCAGGTGAGTATTAAGGGGTCTGTGGGGGGAGCAGCACACAGAAGATTTTTACCTTCATGCATAGATTACATGAAGGTAAAAGACCTTCAGCCTTTAAAACCACTTTAAATAGTTTAAAAAATATATTGATAACTGAAAACAGTTGCTGTTGCCAATCAGATGGAAAGGTTGTCCGGAAAGTTATAAAGAATAACAGGAAAAATATTTGTCTTGCCAAGAAAAGGGAATTTGTATTTTTAGTAATTGGAAAATTGTTATTAGGTATAGTTTAAGTCAATATCTTTAAGTGGAACTTCACTCTCATAATCAACATTGACTATTTTTAATCATTATGCTGTTAGCATTAGTAAATAAATAGGAGGGAATATCACATTTGCCTGCTTTAAACTTCTTTTTTTTATGTTTCTTAAGTTACAATCTTGACTAGGCAAATTATGTCATACATCCAAGGAGTTTTCAGGAGGGGAAGAGGGGTTTTCTCAGCTAAGCACAACCTCCTGCTTGTATGCCTGAACTAAGGGTAGATCGATTCTAGGAAGTAATTGCTACATTAATCATCTGCCCTTACTCAAGATGGCCACAAGCAAAAATGCTATGGGATGTTTTTCAAAGTGATTTCTCATCAAAATTAAGCATGGAGACATGGATGAATGGGGGAGTTTGCTTTGAATATTAAACATGAATTAAATAGCATTTTTGCTTTGTGGTGCTCAGATGCAGTGTATTGTTAAAGCGGAGTTCCACCCAAAAGGGGAATTTCCGCTTTAAAGATTGGTCCCCCCACTCGCCATTAAGGATTGGCACCTTTGGGGAGCGGAAGGGGGTACCCGAAATTGACAGGTATCCATTCCCACTTCCACTGTGATCGCCTAGGTGATCAGAAGCGGAAGTTGTCCTCTTACCCTCCCTCCCGGTAGTCTTGTGGGACACGTGACAGGTCCCAGAGGATGAAGGGGCCATGCAGGAAGCGCAGCGCCACTTGCTGTGAAGCTACAAGCTGTCACAGCCAGGTGCCCACACTAAAGATGCCGGCGCCTGGAATACAGGACGGCCGGTGAAACGGGCCGCAGTGGGGGCACCGCAGGATCGTGGGATAGGTGAGTGGCTGTTTTTTAAAAGTCAGCGGCTACAGTTTTTGTAGCTGCTGACTTTTATTTTTTTTACAGAGTGAGTGGAACTCCGCTTTAAGATGTATTTAGGTATTTCAGTTCCTTCACTGATCTCATACAACTGTTGTGCTTGCGAATTTGCTTCAGAAGATCTCGATTCATAGAGGAAACTATAGGAGATTTTTGGTGCATGCATATTTTGATCTCTTACTATATTGTATAAGATACAATAAGAGGGTCCTTTTAATGAGACTTTGAGGGTGAAATGGAAAACACCAATTGTTTAAATGACATACTCGGGAGATGTCTTACTATTGGCCCTTCTAAGCCAGCTGACCTAAGTCTAAAGGCATGGTAGTGCATTCTGGTTACAAATAATAAGGTCCAGCAAATGTCACCATAAAATCTTTGAGATCGCAACTTCAAACACACAGGATTTACTATGATCATATTGTAGAAGACAACCTGAACCTTATCCCTACTGTCCACATGCTTTTGGCCATATGTAGGTGCGGTGGTCATGTGTCCAAAAACGTTTGGCTATATAGTTTATACTGATTTGTATATTCTCCCACTAATGACTGTTTATCGGGCAAACAGTTTCTATTCCTGATTAAAGCCCCTCTACAGCCCAAATATTATTTTGGGTGTGGATAGAGTGAGGAAAGGTTAGAACCTGTTTCAAGTATTTCTGCTTACCGGTATGTTACATTTTGCTGGTTTCCAGGAAGTGAGAAGAAATCTTCCTTGCGGAGATACAAACAACTATGAAAATCTGATATGGGTTCTAACCGCTCCTCACAATACTAAAAAGGGTGTTTTATTCCTGTTTGAACCTCCGTTGGAGAGAAAATGGAGGTGGAGGACACTGAAGGAAATAAGGTGTATTTTCCTCACTAATACACATCAGCAAAAATCTGACAGGGGTTACTATTCTCTTTCTTTCTGTCCAAAACCTAAAAAGTGTTGGCTTACAATTGTTTTCATTTTGTCTGAACAGACTAAAAAAATTCCATTGAAAGAGAGCAAGCACATTTGTACATTTTGCACTTACATAGGCCCATCCTTTTTCTTGCACAAATGACAGGATAAAGGCAACTATTGTCGCAGCCACTGTCAAAACCATGAGAGCCTGATGACCCTGCAAAAAAAAAAAAAAAGATATATATATATATATATATATATATATATACACACACACACACCGGCCACTTTATTAGGTGCACCGGTTCAACTGCTTGGTAACACAAATTGCTAATCAGCCGATCACATGGCAGCAACTCAATGTATTTAGGCATCTAGACGTGGTGAAGACAACTTGCTGAAGTTCAAACCGAGCACCAGAATGGGGAAGAAAGGGGATTTAAGTGACTTTGAATGTGGCATGATTGTTGGTGCCAGACGGGTTGGTCTAGTATTTTAAAAACTGCTGATCTACTGGGATTTTCACGCACAACCATCTCTAGGTTTTACAGAGAATGGTCCAAAAAAGAGAAAATATCTAGTGAGCAGCAGTTGCATGGATGAAAATGCCTTGTTGATGTCAGAGGAGAATGGGCAGACTGGTTGCTGCGACCTTCAGATGGTAGGGTCAGAATTTGGAGTAAACAACATGAAGGCATTGATCCATCCTGCCTTGTATTAGGCTGGTAGTGTAATGGTATGGGGGATATGTTCTCGACACTAGCAAGCTGTACTTAATAAAGTGGCCGGAGAGTGTATCTATGTGTGTGTGTGTGTGTGTATATATATATATATATATATATATATATATTGTAAATTATTATTATTATTATTATTACTACGAGTTTATATAGCGCCAAAGGGTTTGCTCAGCGCTGTACAATAGGGGGGGACAATACATGGCACAGTACAACAAAGACAGACAGCGTACGAGGGGTAAGAGGGCCCTACTCTTACGAGCTTACAATCTAGGAGGGAGGGGGTAAAGGTACAGTAGGAAGTGGCTGGGGGGGATGAAGTGGTAGGAGGAATGAGGGAGGATGGCCGTTAGGTGAGGGTGGGGTAGGCTTCCCTGAAGAGATGGGTTTTGAGGGAGCGCCTGAATGTGAATAGAGAAGGCGACAGTCTGATGGATTGGGGCAGTGAGTTCCAGAGGATGGGGGAGGACCTGGAGAAGTCCTGCAGTCGTGCATGGGAGGAGGAGACCAGGGAGCAGGATAGAAGGAGGTCCTGTGAGGAGCGAAGGGTACGGGTAGGGTGGTACCTGGTGATCAGATTGGTGAGGTAGTCAGGGGCAGTGTTGTGAACGGACATGCAGTGTATACACATACTGTACATAAATCACACAAACGCACAAATATATTTATATACATACATTAATGTTTCTCTTCCCAGAGGACAAGCTTTAGATTTGTCCTGGCTTCTAAAGTTTACCCACACAATACATTTTCGTCTAGTTTCTACAAAGCATCTTGGTGCTTTGCTATTGTGGTAACATCTAAGAACACAGATATCACATAGTATGATAGTTATTGTATAATTATCACATAGAGCTTATTTACATGGTGAATCACTCTTCGGAGGGTGTATAACAGGCAATATGTTGTGGTGAGGAGGCATTATGTTGCCTCCTCACTGCTGGTTTTAACCCACACCACTGTGCTTCAGCCTCATTCAAATGAACTGAGTCACGTTAGGCGGTCAGTACTGCCCCCTGAAAGCAACAATAATTTTTTTTTTGTGATTCAAAGCATTGCAGCTGCAGCACTCATATCCACTACCTTTGAAGTTTAAGGGGGAACAGTTTGGGCAGAGGTAAAAACATGGCTTATTCTAATGTTTTTACTGCCTTCCAGACACAAATGTAAACTAGGCCAATGTGGGCATATTTATAAAGCAATGAATATGACAACTTTTGACCGCTTGTATTTTAAATTACAGCAAACTATTAACTACCTGTGGAATATCACATTAATTGCTTTATGAATATGCCCTTTATAGTGTGTTTTACTATAGTGATCGTAATAGGCAACTATCAAAAAACGTTTTGTTTTGTTTTTTTAAATATACGGTGTGCACATTACTTGATATACCTAAATATTTGTCATTTTTGTCTTTATAATTCCTTTTTCTTGCTTTCTTTGTTTTTTTTAAGCCCCAATCTGACACTGTCAATGATTCTGGAGAAGAATATACCAAGAAGATGGGGATGCCTGCTTGGCCCCTATCCTCATGGTAACATCTAAGTGTCCCTACTGTGCTGCAGAGCCTGTTCAGTACCAGGTGATGATCATAGCCATTCCTCTCTGCAGGTTTCAGTGAAGTTTTGGATGCTGGAGCATGCACAGAAGGGGAGGTTTTAATGCAGAGACAGATGCCTAGTAATGTCAAAAGCTGAAGATCTCACTCAGAGAAGTGCCTCCCTTATTGCATTAATGCCAGCTTTATTCCAACAGCTGTCAGCCAGTCAAATCCTACCAAATATGCTCTGATCTACCCTTAACTCACCTGCATAATCGCAAATAATTAGGAAAGAACCTTTATGAAATAATCACAACTTGTTTAACATGCCTGTTCTAAATATAACCCTGCAATTAAAAAAAATTGAAATAGATCTCTTGTGTTTACCTGGAACCAAAGGGCTTTGCCAAACACCGGTTTTTGTGCTGCAACTTTGAAATATCGGGCAAGGATCATTCCAAGACTTCCTGTGGTCATCCAAGCAATGAGCATGAGAGCACCTATAACCAATGCTAGCAGTTAATAGTTATGTACTGAGCAAATGCTTTCACTCTGTAATTATTCATTCTAACATTTTATGTTCAATATTATTATTGAAGAGGTTCAGAAATACTGTCAAGGGTAAGAAAATGACAAACGTCCAGGTAAGCATCTGGAAAATATAACACATCGACTGAAGATGTATTGGCATCTTTATAGCAAGTAAATACACAATCATAGTTTTAAACTAACAATATGTCACTGAATATTCAAAAGAATAACACCATTATCCTAGTGATAACAATTTTTAACATTCAAAATGCTCTGCACAGCATCATATAGGTTTGGAATAGATAGAAAAAGTAAAATGAAGAAGAAAAGAAAAAGAGAAGCAAAAAAAGATCAGATACTGTATATAAGATCCAGAAGCCTCTAATAACATCCAGTTGTAGTGCCTAGTAAGATCATAAAGAGATGTGCATATACTGGGCCCAAGGGTCCCAGATCTTTTCAAATTACTTGATAGTATTATTCAATATGCTAGCTATGTTTTCACCAGCCATTATCCAGGAAGATTTTTGCTTAGCTTGAGACAAGGAGACCGAGGTTTTCTTCCATTATATACAATGCCTTGAAATAGTACTCATATCCCTTAAAATTTTCCACATTTTGTCATGTTATAACCAAAAAGTAAATGTATTTTATTGGGATTTTATGTGATAGACCACCACACAAAGTGCAACATAGTTGTGAAGTGGAAGAAAAATGATAAATGGTTTTCAACATTTTTTACAAATTAATCTGTGAAAAGTGTGGTGTGCATTTGTATTCAGCCCCCCAAGTCAATCCTTTGTAGAACCACCTTTCGCTGCAATTACAGCTGCAAGTCTTTTTGAGGATGTCTCTATCAGCTTTGCACAACTAGAGAGTGAAATGTTTGCCCATTCTTCTTTGCAAAATTGCTCAAGCTCTGTCAGATTGGATGGAGAGCATCTGTGAACAGCAATTTTCAAGTATTGCCACAGATTCTCAATTGGATTTAGGCCTAGACTTTGATCCTTCTAAAAACATGAATATGCTTTGGTCTAAACCATTTCATTGTAGCTCTGGCTGTATGTTTAGGGTCGTTGTCCTGATAGAAGGTGAACCTCCGCCCCAGTCATAAGTCTTTTGCAGACTCTAACAGGTTTTCTTCTAAGATTGCCCTGTATTTGGCTCCATCCACCTACCTATCAACTCTGACCAGCTTCCCTGTCCTTGCCGCCACCATGCTTCATGGTGAGAATGGTGTGTTCAGGGTGATGTGTATTGTTAGTTTTCCCCCACACATAGTGTTTTGCTTTTAGGATAAAAAGGTAAATTTTTGACTCCTTTGACCAGAGCACCTTCTTCCACGTTTGCTGTGTCCTCCACATGGCTTCTCGCAAACTACAAATGGGGCTTCTTATGGCTTTCTTTCAACAATGGCTTTCTTCTTGCCATTCTTCCATAAAGACCAAATTTGTGGAGTGCACGACTAATAGTTGTCCTGTTTACAGATTCTCCCATCTGAGGAATGGATCTCTGTAGCTTCTCCACAATTTTATCCCTGACCTGTCTGGTGTGTTCCTTGGCCTTCATGATGCTGTTTATTCACGAATATTCTCTAACAAACCTCTGAGGGCTTCACAGAACAGCTGAGAACAGCTGTATTTATACTGAGATTAAATTACACACAGGTGGACTCTATTTACTAAGTAAGTGACTTCTGAAGGCAATTGGTTCCATTAGATTTTAGTTAGGGGTATCAAAGTAAAGGGGGCTGAATACAAATGCACGCCACACTTTTCAGATATTTATTTGTAAAAAATTGTGAAAATCATTTATATTTTACCTTCTGCTTAACAATTATGTGCCACTTTGGTGTTGGACTATCACATAACACCCAAATAAATTATGTTTACATTTATGGTGGTAACATGACAAAATGTGGAAAATTCCAAAGGGTATTCCAAGGGGTATGAATACTTTTTTTAGTAGCTATCAGTGATTTTTGTGTCTTTTATCTAAGGCTTCATTCTTACCCCCACCCCCTGCTAACTTGCCAACCTCCTCCACTCTTCCTACCACCCCTTCCCCCACAGCTATCTCCTCCTGTGCCACCATCCCCTCCCTCCTAGATTGTAAGCTCCAAAGAGCAGGGCCCTCGATCCCCTCATGTTTTGCATTGTATTGTTGTTGTTCTGTCACATGTTCTGTTCCCCTATGTAATGTACAGCTCTAAGCGAACTATTGGCGCTTTATAAATACTGTTTAATAATAATAATAATAATAATAATAATAATAATATTAATAATAATAATAAAGCAGGAACCTGCATGAGTTAAAAGGTCTTGACATAGCTTGATGCCTAGACACTGTGGTAATTATTCATTAGAGCTTTCTGAGAATTATTTAGCATTAAAGTAGACTTTGAAGTTCAGTTCAACGTCCACATATATGTAGTGCTACCCTCTTGAGAGCCGCTAGTTTTGGGTCCCCCAATTTTCCTACACAACCAGGAAACATGCATTTTCACTCTTGCATCCAAAGTCAGTGATCACTCCATGAGATTGTTTTTTACGAAGGCGTTAAACAATGTGGATGGGGTCTAAGGGTATGTGGGATGCCCAATGGAACTGAAAGAATTGGAGGACAAACTTTCTATGTACAAGAAGCAAGAATTTGATCCTGGACTTTCTACGCCCTCTGGAGTGGCTCTTGTCTCTTAACAGATCAGCACACAGTCCTTACCAAGTCCTTACTGCCAGGCCTCCTGCCTGGGATTGGTCAAATTCCCATAAAAATGCAGATCAGCCCTCCTGTACAGCACTCCAGCCCTAACCTTAAGTAACCTTGCTGACTCACACCCAGGCTTCTAGCAAGCCTTTAACTATACACAAAAACTACCTGCACTACATGGCGCTACATGTAATATGTGGACCCCCTCCTCCTTTTAAAAATAACCTAATGTTAGTAGTTCCATGACTTACCTATAAAAGACAAAATTTATATTTATACTTACCATACCCCCATTTTTGGAATTGCTAGACTGTCTCCTGAAAATGCAGAACCAGCAAAGCCTTGCTCAAAAATAATCCAGTCCATTGCAAAAGCAAGATGTTTTTGCTGTTCTGTATTCTCCAGGATCTAGCTGAAAGGAATGTAATGTTATCCTCACCTAGGCACCATGGGCATAAAATGAGGGGAGATAAGTATAAATCAGTATATTTTGGAACTACTAGCATTATGCGATTTTTAAAGGGGGTGGGAGCTCTTACAATATAAATGGACCTTGTGTTTTACTGCAGAGTGTGCTTTAAATGTTTACTTCACACTTGTAATTGTCTTACAAAAATATAAAAGCAGTATAACTCATGGGAAAGAGGACATGAGAAATAAGATAATAACATTATTACAAACCATGTGCCTTAATCATTGCACTAGGTCCATGTTGTACATGTGTGGCATTGGAAACTACAGATAGATTTAATTTGCTGTCACTGGTGAATACGCTGGGTCCATGATATTGAATCATTCCTAGAAAAATATAGGAAAGATTAGACACATTTTGTTAAAATTAGACATTCATGGCTAACAATACAAATATGCTAAATAATTAAAGCTCAACTCCTCACTCTTCCTCCTCCCCACTGCCTCCCCTTTGCCTTGGAGGCCCTACTACTGTAATTTTTATTTACATGTCTTCTTTTTTAAATATACTCATCTTTATCAGATGTCCTAATGCTTGTCACCTGAGTCACGGGTTCTTCTCCCAGTGGTAGGCTGTTGCTAATGAGGCAGAAAGCCGTGCTGAAGTGATAACATCAGCACTGCTCTCTGCCTCTTTACACAGTAAATGCAGAACACAATGGTGATCCCTCTTCAGGGTTTGGGGCCATGATGCCCTGCATTCATATGTTCTCAATGTTCTGGTTTGAATGATGCTGGGCATTCAGTTTGGTAGTCTGGGGGCATCTAGTGACAGAACGGATTTATTGCAGGAGATAGTGCTAGACAGAAGGTCAGTATTGCAGCCAGAGATCATTTTTTTTATTTTAAACGCCTTCTGCTATACAAAACCCCTTGCCCTTGCAATGTAAAAATGCCTAGAGTTAAAGTGTCTTTAACCACTTGCCCTCCAGAGGATTTATCCTCCTTCCTGACCAGGCCAGTTATGGTGCTGCGTTACTTTAACTGACAATTGTGCAGTTATGCACCCAAATTAAATGTATGTCCTTTTTTCCCCCACAAATAGAGCTTTCTTTTGGTGGTATTTGATTGTGCGTTTTTTTTTCTGCTATTAAAAAAAAAGACCAACAATTTTGAGAAAAAAAAATATTTTTTTGCTATTAAACATGTCTGGTAAAAAAATTTAAAAAATCTAATTTCAGAATAAATTTAGGCCAAAATGTATTCTGCAACACGTCTTTGCTAAAAGAATACCATTACGTGTAAATTAATTGGTTTACGCGAAAGTTATAGCATTTACAAATGGCTGCATATATACTGGGATTTGTTTTTTTTACTAGTAATGGCGGCAATCAGCGACTTATAGCGGGACTGCAGGACTGTGGTGGGCACTGGGGAGAACTGCCTTGGTGTCATTGACATCTCCAGTGACACCAATACAGTGATCAATGCTAATAAAAAGCACTGACACTGTACTAATGGCACTGGGCAGGATGGGGTTAACATGTGGGGTGATCAAAGGGTTAATTGTGTGCTGTGTGCCATTTTACTATGGGGCTGTGTGTGTGCTTCACTGTAAGCACATCATCGGAGAGGCTCGTCTACACCGGGCACCTGCGAGTAATCACCGGCCAGGACCCGGTGCTAGACAGCTAAGGCTATGAATGGTGGCGCAGGTAGGGCACATGTGTGCCCTCTACCGGGTAATGCGAAATCACGTATATATACGTGATTTTGTGCACCGCTGCCCGCGTGTAGCAGTATTTCTGCTATGGAGTGGTGTTAACCTCCTTGGCGGTATTTCCGAGTGTAGCTCGGGGTAACATTTCAGTACCAAAAGCGGTAACCCCGAGCTACACTCGGGCTTACCCTGCGGCACTGCTCCGGCAAGTGTTCTTCACTTAGCTTACCCTGCGCTCCCACGATGTGTCCCCTGCAGCGTCCCCGGCCATCTCCTCCGGCCGATGCCGGCATCCGGCTTCTGTGTCCTGTCCCTGTGACGTCGGGACGTACGGGCGCCGCCGGCGGCGGGAAATTTAAAAATTTTAAAAAATGTAATTTTTTTTTAACATTTTACATAGTAAAACATTGCTGTCTCAACCAATTTTACATACATATTGTCCCTAGTGCTTTGTCCTGTGCCCTGCCTGCATTTTGTCTGTTCTTTCTGCCTGGAAACTGAGAAACGTCCATGGCATCCAAAAAGTGTCCCTTTAGGTCAAAAGCGGTTTAGATCAGCTAGAGAACAGCGATAGTAAATCAGAACCACTTGCAGAATTGAGTGATAATGATTCGTGGGGGAAATTCGTCATCAGACACTGAAAACGATTTTGCGACTGAGCTCAGCAATGTGCGAACTTGGCGCTATATTTCACATTTCAGTGTTTTTGGTTTGATTATATTATTGAATTAAATTTTTTATTATTTTTATATTATTTTTATGATTATTTATTAAATTATAATTTATGATTTTGTGTTTCAAATTTTATCATACCCGGGATGTTTACTAGACTCTTGTTCGGACAGATTTCAGTGAGTTTTTCCTAAAAATTACAGCCTACAATAAAAAAAATACATATTTCCATGCAAAAAAATGGTACCGCTTTCAGCACCAAAAATCTGAAATAATCATACCGCTAGGGAGGTTAAAGCAGTTAACCAAAACTCTCTTTTGGATTGTGCGCAGAAGGTTTAGAATATGTGACATCAGTGTACATCACATGTGATTCCATTTTCTGTTCCACTCCCTATCTTTTCTGCTACCCACCTACAGGAAGCAGAGATTCAGGAAGTAAACCAAGTTATAGTAATCCATACATTGCAGATTGGTGTTATCTATAATAATTTCTAATTACCATTTCTATAATAATTTAAAATTACCATTTCTATAATAATTTTGAATTACCATTTCTATGGTCCATTGTAAATTGCTTATTTACTACGCCTCTGAAACTGCAGTTAGAAACTGAGCAAGTCTGTAGTACTTCTTTTCCTGTGGCTATGTATTAAAATGCCTTACAATTACCACAATTGTAAATGCAGGCTTTGTAATTCATTAAAAACAATTAAAGTCATTTACAAAATATTATCTATTGCATTTTGTTTTAACAAGTCACTTTATAGTAATATCATTAACATCTTCAGCATCCAAGCAAATGCAACTTTCCAAGGACCAGTAAACAATTTTGTTTGGATCTTTTGATAATCATTATTGAACATAACTGACACTATTTACCACTAAGCACATAGCACAGCCATTTGTGCCCTTTTTCTTGGAGAGTTGTGAGGATACAGTGGTCTCTACTGAAGCAGTGGGATAGCATACCAAATATAAATTAATTTTGTACAGATACAGGATATAGAGGATGTTTTTCTACTCTGGCAAGCAACTGGGAATTTTTTTTTTCCAAACTTGTATCACTATGAAGAAGGCAATTATTTTCCTAGTGAGCACAATGTTTTTTTTTTTCTTGCTCTTAAAATATTTAAAAACTATTTATCCATATCAATCTACATGCATAAATCTGTGGTATGTCCACTTTTAGCAGCAGTTTATTGCATTGCGGTAGCCATCACCCTGCTCTATATTAAAGGGTATCCTATTCAATTGCCCTTCAGAGGGCCAGAGAGAAGTATTTAAGGGAGTGAAGTTGAAGATGACAGCTAGAATTTATTTCAAAGATTTTAGGAACATATCCTATGAACTATCATCACAATGCTTTTAAAAGGGCAATAAAACAAACCCAACAAACAATATTAACAAAAAAAGCTAGTGACAGAGAAAGGTTTGGGCGATCTAGACATACTCTGCATCATTTTAAATTTACAACATTTTTTGTAGTGAGAAAGGCCAAGAGACATCCATTTTAAGAGCAATGGTATACACTCCCAACAGAAGTCCTCACAAAAAACCTAGCTACCGCTACAAATTTTTCTCTTTTTAGTCCTAACCATGTAAATGCCCCTTGTTTAGGTTGTTAGAGGCAATATTTGTACTGTTAACCTTGCCCCATATTGTATAAAATAGGTGTTGAAGAAGCACTGGATCCAAAGATAAGGGAAATCTGGTTCAATCAATAGTCTTGAGAGGCAGGGCAATGATAAATGGGGTAGCCCTACGAGGACGATTCACTAAAACTGGAGAATACAAAATCTGGTGCAACTCTGCATAGAAACCAGTCAGCTTCCATTTTTTTTTTCAGAGTTTAATTGAACAAGCTGGAATTAAAAGCTGATTGGCTGCCATGGACAGCTGCAGTAGATTTTTTACTCTCTAGTTTTAGTAAATCAGCCCCTATAGGTCCTCGGAACAATCCAACGAACATGTAAAGGATGAGAGAGCCACGAGTCTATTAATGATCCAGTTTATATATTTATTTATTTTAGCAGCTACATCCAACACACTTCATGGATTATAATGATCATGGATGATTACAATAGTCCTGGTTTATAATGACAGTGTGGGTGCCAGACTGACAGGCTGTCAATCTGACACTCACACTGTTGTTATAATCCATGATCTTTGTTCCTAATATCCAGTATTTCCTCCTATCACCATTAGCATAAGCCCCAAAGAAGGGGGATTTGTGAGCCTGTAAAATGCATTGGCTTTATCTACTGACTTTGTATTAAGTTTAATAATATTTTTTCTCCTTGACCATTTATAGACTTTGGGCATGCTCATCGTTCACACTTTCATTGGAATATACTCGTTCTAGGCAAAGTCCCTCAACAGCAGAGTGGGAGGATCCTAGAGCATGCTGATGCTTTTTCTTTTAAATAATATAAAGTAATCCTTTCACAAAAAAAAAATAATGGCTACCTGATAGCCCCCAACCCAGCACAGCCCAGTGGCTAAATGGTTAGCACTTCTGCCTGGCAGTACTAGGGTCATTGATTCAAATCCCAACCATGGCACAACCTGCCTGAAGTTTGCATGTTCTGCCTGTGTGGGTTTCCTCTAGGTACTCCAGTTTCCTCCCACACTCCAAAGACATGTTGGTAGGTTAATTGGATCCTGTCTAAATTGACCATAGTATGTATTAATGTGAGTTAGGGAACTTAGATTGTACACCTCTTGAGGGTTAAGGACTGATGTGAATGTACAATATGTGTATGTAAAAGTGCTGCGTAAATTGACAGCGCTATATAACTACCTGAAATAATAATAATAACCCCCAATGCAAAATTGTTAGAAAAGAAAACACAAAACAAATACTTATTTGCCTAGTGGCCAAGGACATCATTTTGCTCTATGAAGCCCACTGGGGAAGGAGAAATCTCAATAGAATGTGCTCTTGTTCAGAATTGTTTACTTTTTGACCTTACTAAGATTCCAAAAGGTATATTAATCAAAGATTTACTGACCAATTTTTCCGGTGAATAATTACAATTTACAGTAATTCATTAGGATAGTGCAGCTCCTGGCAAATAGCCACTGCAACTCACATGCACAGTATCTGAAAATAATAAGACTGCATGTGAATCTACTGTTGCTCTCCATGGTGCTGAAACTGTATTTACACATAGTTTCAGTACTATAGTACAGTGTTTTTCAACCTTTTTTGTGCAAAGGCACACTTTTTTCATGAAAAAAATCACGAGGCACACCACCATTAGAAAATGTTAAAAAAATTTACCTCTGTGCCTATATTGACTATATATAAAGTAATTCTCTTGAATAGGAATCAAACACAAAGAAATTATTTTATAATTACTTTATTATGAAATAATAAAGTATTTTATAATTGGACCCGGGGGCCGGACCAAGAGTAGATGAATGATGTGTATGTGTCATCCATAGTAAGTATAGTAATATTCCCCCATAGTAAGCATAGTAATTAATCCCCCATATAGTAATTCATCCCCCATAGTAATTCATCCCCCATATAGTAATTCATCCCCCATAGTAATTCATCCCCCATAGTAATTAATCCCCCATATAGTAATTCATCCCCCATAGTAATTCATCCCCCATAGTAATTCATCCCCCATAGTAATTAATCCCCCATATAGTAATTCATCCCCCCATAGTAATTCATCCCCCATAGTAATTCATCCCCCATATAGTAATTCATCCCCCATAGTAATTAATCCCCCATATAGTAATTCATCCCCCATAGTAATTCATCCCCCATAGTAATTCATTCCCCATATTAATTCATCCCCCATATTAAGTCCCCAAGCCCCCCCTGTGTCAATTCACTTACCTTTGCTCCAAGTAATTCTCTTGAATAGGAATCAAACACAAAGAAATTATTTTATAATTACTTTATTATGAAATAATAAAGTATTTTATAATTGGACCCGGGGGCCGGACCAAGAGTAGATGAATGATGTGTATGTGTCATCCATAGTAAGTATAGTAATATTCCCCCATAGTAAGCATAGTAATTAATCCCCCATATAGTAATTCATCCCCCATAGTAATTCATCCCCCATATAGTAATTCATCCCCCATAGTAATTCATCCCCCATAGTAATTAATCCCCCATATAGTAATTCATCCCCCATAGTAATTCATCCCCCATAGTAATTCATCCCCCATAGTAATTAATCCCCCATATAGTAATTCATCCCCCCATAGTAATTCATCCCCCATAGTAATTCATCCCCCATATAGTAATTCATCCCCCATAGTAATTAATCCCCCATATAGTAATTCAGCCCCCATAGTAATTCATCCCCCATAGTAATTCATCCCCCATATAGTAATTCATCCCCCATAGTAATTCATCCCCCATAGTAATTCATCCCCCATATAGTAATTCATCCCCCATATAGTAATTCATCCCCCATAGTAATTCATCCCCTATAGTAATTCATCCCCCATAGTAATTCATTCCCCATATTAATTCATCCCCCATATTAAGTCCCCAAGCCCCCCCTGTGTCAATTCACTTACCTTTGCTCCACGCGTTCCTCTCGCCGTCTTCCCGCGCCGTTCCGGTGTAGCATGAAAATCTGTCTCCTATGAGGATCTGTCCCCCTCGACATATCTGCGCATGTGCCAGTTTCAGGCATTAGCAGCCGATCGGCGATCTCCGGCACATGCGCAGATACGTCGAGGGGGACAGATCATCCTGACAGTATCATGCTCCGCGGGCCGGATTAAAAGGTCTATGTTACGGATGAAATTGCAATTTTTCCCACGGCACACCAGACAATATCTCACGGCACACTAGTGTGCCGCGGCACAGTGGTTGAAAAACGCTGCTATAGTAGATGAGTTAACTGTCACTTAAAAAAAAACTAAAAAAAAAAACCCAAACCTTAACCCTTTCTAAAACTAACCAGCTTAACACACCAGGAATACGGACTGGTAGGTGGTCACCCCCTGATTTTAGGGGTAGGGGCAGTAGGGGCATATTTAAAAATAAAATCCCAGTTTCCTTTTGAAGAACAGATGTTACTGCATACCACGGAATGTTAATTGCAGTGGATGAATCCTGTGCAAAGTTTTAATAATTTGGCTTAAAGTGATTGTAAAGACACATGTTTGTTATTTTAAAAGAAAACAAAATTTTATACTTACCTACTCTCTGTAGTGAACTTGCACAGAGCAGCCCGAATCCTCCTTTTCTCGGGTCCCTCTTCAGCAATCCTGGCCCCTCCCTCCTGTTGAGTTCCCCCACAGCAAGCAGCTTGCTATGGGGGCACCCAAGCAGGCTAGGTGTCCATTCACACACTAGGCCGTGGCTCAGTCCCACCCCCTCTCCCTCCTTATTGGCTTACTGGCAGTAATTGACAGCAGCGAGTGCCAATGGCTCCTGAGAAGAGGGAGTCCCAGGATAGCCGAGACTCCAGTGCACATCGCTGGATCAAGAGGAGGCTTAGGTGAGTATTAGGGGGGCTGCTGCACAGAGAAAGTTTTTTAACTTCATGCATGAAGGTAAAACCTTCTACCTTTACAACCACTTTAATTGGGTGTTATAATGTTATATTGTCAAGTGTTATATTATTAATTGTGTGTTATAAAGTATACTCACCATTAGCAGAAGACCCATAGCAAACTAGCACATAGTACATATCAGAATTGATACTGGACCGGGACTGCAGTGTGGGTCTTTGTATTGAGATTTGGTTCCTTGAAGAGAATGCACATTGTATCACACCACCACTGTATGACATTAGACTGGCTTCCACATTAGTCTGGCAAGGTGAAAAAAAATCACAGAAAATATGTCAGTGTGGTCTATTTTCTACCAGTCTACAGTTGTGAGGACATCATTGAAAGTAAAATCAATGTGAACACAATATACTTCAGCGCAATTATAAAAAGGTAAAAATCTCTTTCCAAATGCTAAACTGCCACATACAATAAAATGAAAATCTGTAAAGAGTGCCACGCAATGCAATGTGCTATAACTAAAATTACCGCAAGTGCACAAAAACCAACAATGATGTATACCATATATAGTGCATACAATCACGTTTTGTGCAAACTCAACAGTACCATATATAGTGCATACAATCACGTTTTGTGCAAACTCAACAGTACCATATATAGTGCATACAATAGCGTTTGTGCAAACTCAGTAATACCCAAACAAATAAAGATGGAAATAAATCCTTAAGTTCTTATAAGCAATATTATCCTTTTTTGTATGGTGATCCTCCTATAAAGCAGCTAGAATTTCCATTCCGCGGTCTTAGAAGTCCTCTGTGATTCCATTCTACCTTTTGAAGGCCAAACTGACATGGTTAATGATGAATGAACGCCTGTTGGCAATCCTTCAAGATAAGATGGCCCTTTTTGAAAGGATATTGGACCCATGGATTAGATATCTGTCAAGCTCTCCATGACTTGGGACCATCTACCTACCCGAGAGGTGATGAGGGCGTGCCTCCACTTCCCCTTCCCCTTCTTTTTTTTATTTCTTGCTTTTCTTCTCTCTCTTGTTCTACTCCCATTTCTCTACTTTCTCCTCTTTTTTCTCATTCCATTTTTTTGTTGTTGAGCATATTGTTGACATATCACTCTGTGGTGGGCCTTTATGCACTGTCAGGTTGTTATTAGCCATACATAGGAAAACAAAGCTCTATATAGTCATATTGATTCTAGAAGATGCAATAGCGGAAGCTGACAGTAAGTGATCAATCTGCAATTATCGTCACATGTATGTTCACTTTGAGAAGAGCTTATTCTTCACATGATCCTTGGGATCATACAATAAAAATACTTTTTACATTCAGATTGATGCATTATTTACTCTGCTTGGGATTAACTAATACCGACTTTTTGCAGTCTGTTCTGCAGTCTGTTCTGGTCAACTGCTTTTTTTTGAATGCCATAGTGTTTGGTTAATAATCCACACATATATTTACGGTGAGCCAGAGAAATTATTATAGGTTTATATACCTATTGGTGTGGCACCTGCTTTTTGATCGTATGAAGCACCACATGAACCTACTCAACTCCCCTGCCTTGAAATATTGGAATTAAGAAAACTGTAGAACAATAATTTTGAAGGAGCTAGAACCTAGAGGGTATTCAGCCAACAAAGTAGAAACTTTCTTAAGTGAGTAATTTAGAAAGGATTAGAGCCTAATGCAGTGGTCCATGTTTTCAGTATATCCTGATTTGTTCCTCACCTTCCTTACCATATTGCAATCTGCGATGACCTGTTCCTGTTTTGAGCATACTAAAGTAACTGGCATCTGAGCAAAAACACCCACACCTGAGATTTCATGTGCCCGGGACCTTATTGCCATGGAAGAGTCCTTAGATCATCTGAAATGTAGCCATTGAGTCAATATGTATGGAACATCAGTACTAATAGCACTACATACTGTATATGCTTTAATATAGAAGAAAAACCCTGGCACAGGAGAGCAATGGTCCAAACCCGCTGTTACCAAAGACTATCAATCCCCAAATCATGAGCATCTACTTTAGAAAACAGGTGGCAAAGTTTTGGTTGTAAGCATATCTGAGAACAGGGACATTTTTTACATCAAGTAAATTTTTCCTATGCTTGTTGGCAAGGGTGTGTAATAAAGAGAAATTACCAGAGGTAAGATTTGGGGTGGACGTTTTCCCTCTGAGTATGCATGCTGAATGTAAACCTGACCCTCGGCATTGATCCCGCAGATGTAGATGTCATCATTTCCCTGAAACATAGAAACACAAAAGTGCTTACATCAGAGGGTGATGAGTACACATTTCCAGCAAATGTTCAGAATTTCAAGCAAAATATAGGGGTTAATTTACTAAAGGCAAATAGTCTGTGCACTTTGTAAAGTGCAGTTGCTCCAGAGCTCAGTAAATTAGATAAAGCTTCACTTTGCAAAGAATGCCCAATCAGGTGCAAGGAAATTTAAAAAAAACAGCATTTTTGCTCGCACATGATTGGATGATGGAAGTCAGCAGAGCCTCTACTCATTTACTAAGCTCCAGAGCAAAGTGCACAGACTTTTTGCTTTTAGGAAATCAAGCCCCCCCGTAGTGACCACTGGTCCTCTTCTGGACCCAAATCAGATGTCTCTCTTTGCAAGAAATAATAATATAGAACTGTAGGAATACATTTACTAGTAATCTACAAAAAGAAATCACTTAATGTCATAATTTACTGTGACACACATTTTTTTACTATGTATTGAAGAAGCAATGTACTACTGTAACATTACATATGAGACACTCTTGAATTTCTGACAAACACTAGTAAATTATTGGATTTTACTTGTTACTGTTGTGCTACCCCATATGGAAAAAAAATATATTTGAAATATATTTTAAAAATATTCTTCCCAAAAATATTGACATATATTTGAAATACTACAATTTTGGCCATATTCAATATATTTCAAAATATATTTCAATTAAAAAAACTATATATATATATATATATATATATATATACATACATACACACACTGCATGTTGAAATGCATTTTTATTCCAACATATATGAAAAATATTTTTTAAAATACATTTCAAATATACTGTATGTCTTTAAAAATACAAATCTACATTTTTGGAATGCATTTACAAACATATGTAAAAATATATGTTAAAATTACTTTTTTATATTTAAAAAAATTCTGAAGAATATATTTTAAAAAATATTTTTAAAAATGTATTTTTTTAAAATATATTCTTCATATTTTTTTTTACCTCAGACACCTTTAAAGCTTTAACGATAAACCCTTATCTTGTATGAAAACAGAGGGACTGGAAGGAACACCAGGGATTTCACACAAAGGTAGCAATAAAAAGAGAACAGTATACTTTTTCATACAAGTACATGGTACAGCAGGCACATATCAGGAATATGAAATGTTGGGTATACATATTCTTTAATTTTTAAATCTTTCAACCTCTTCATAATTTTACATCTGCTGTTGTTTTCATAAGTGTATGTTAACTGTATAGCCATTGGTACATCAGGAACTGTACTACTGGCTGCCTTTCACATTGGAGCGATGACTATGGCAGACCCCCATTTTTGTGCTGTGTCTCCAACCCCTACCCCTACTTTGCCATTCAGGAAGAAAAGCCTATGATGATATTTTGGCTGGCAGAACTCTGCTACATGTGTGGTAGGGACCCTAGATTGTAAGCACCTTGAGAGCAGTTAATGATGTGAATGTACAATATGTGTAAATTGTCAGCTCTACTTGTACAATACTTTAAAAAAAAAAAATAAATTCATTTGGGAAAAATGCTATTTTACTATTGGAATTGTTTAAGATCAAAACTGGCAATTGCTAATACTGTATATCATTAGTATAATTAAACTGAAGCAGGGCCACTTCTGGCCAATAGATGGTGCAAAGGGGTTGATTTACTAAAGGCAAACAGACTGTGCAATTTGCGAAGTGCAGTTGCACTCTGCAAGTACAGTTGCTCCAGAACTTAGTAAATGAGCAGAAGCTCTGCTGACTTCCATCATCCAATCATATGCCAGCAAAAATGCAGTTTTTTTTAAATTTTCCACATGATTGGATATTCTTTGCAAAGTGAAGCTTTACCTCATTTACTAAGCTCTGGAGCAACTGCAGTTGCAGGGTATTTGCCTTTAAAAAATCAACCCCATAGCGTCACAAATGACACATATGACAGGCAACCTGCATGGTTCAGTTACCCTATATTACAGAAAACAGAAAACTTTTAAAAAGTGATGGCAGAATAAAGATCAAGTGGTCCATCAGGTCTGTTTTATTTATTTTTTTATTTATACATGTTTATATATTTTTGTTTTTATTTTTTTATTTATTTATTTGTTGGGTTTGTTTTTTGTTTTTTAATTTTGCTAACTGTTTTTACGTATAGATCCATGTTTGATGGAAGTCCATTCCAAGCTTCAGCTAACTTTTCAGTAAAATAATACTTCTTAAGGTTACTGTTGAACTTTTCTCCTGTTAGTGTCAGGTTCCTGTGTACTTGTTCTTGGTTTCATGTTGGTAATCCTGCCCTCTTGAAACTTAAAGCTGGCTGCCTGTCCTTGTGCTTGTCTTTTGCACATCTATAATTTTTAAAACTGAACTGCAGAAATTAAGCCACTTTGTAAAATGTGCATGCCGCCTCCTGGACTTATCTCTTTTATTTACAACTGAAAGTTTTATGGAACTCCAAGAGTACAGCTATTGCCACACTCCCAGCACTCTCACAGAAGAGACCCCATTTTGTCATACACAGCACCTCTGCTGCCCCTCCACTGTCCATCAACAGAAGGCTTTGAATTTTGTGAATGGGTTCACATATCACAAAGTGCTCTTAGATTGGGCAGGAGGAGAGGAGGGGCAGTCACAGCAGCTGTATCTGACTCTTCAGCTGTTGGAGCTGAAACTAGAAGATCAAGCATTGAGCACTGGAAGCATAGTTATAGCTGTACTCCCAGTGCTTGGTAAAAATGTCAGTTGTAAATTAAAGAGCTACAGTAAGTCCAGGAGGTGGCATGTGCCTCCTTGGATTTAACCCCATAGTAATCCAGCACATTTTACAAAATGTCTGAATTCCTGTAGTTCAGCTTTAAAGTATATGTCAAGCTAAACGTTTTCTCCTAGTTTTGGATGGATTGGGGAAGGGTTCAAACCCCTGTCAGGTTTTTACTGCTATCTGGGGCTCTCTTAGAGATATTTCCCCTAAGTGCCTGTTTTTCTGACATAATTTTACCAGATAGGAAGTAAGGAAAAATATTCAACAGTGACACAGACCAATACAAATGTTTTTTATCAGGTAGAGGAGAGGAAGGCTAGAACTCCTGCTTGGTTTTATGTCTGTCTGGGTCCCTGTTGAAGATTTTCCCTCACTTCCTGTCTAGTGAAACCATTGTAAAGACAAATAGAGAAGGTAAATCTCCTTAACTGGGTTCACAGACAGCAATAAAAGGTGACAGGTATTTGTTCTAATCCTTCTTGACTCTAACCAAAACTAAAATAAAAAGTTTTGATTTTAGTTATATTTTAATAAAGTCCTGGACAGCAGTAAATATCTGAAAGTAGTTTGAATCCTTTCCCACTCTATCCAAATATAGAAAAAAAGTAATCATATAAAATAGAGAAGTAAAAGGAAGCAGTAATATGACACAGAAATGTATAACAAAATCTTGTTTTACATCTTTTTGGGAAAATTAGATTTTTGTGGATCTATCAGTGGAGCTGCTGTCTTAAACACACAATAATAATATGAAGACACCTGATGTGGATGGCTATATTATGTTAGAATGAAGTCTTTCTCACCATAATTTGGTCATCTGAAAATCCAAAGGCTATATATCCAGCAGCTGGTCCGCTAATCTCAAAGTAATAGACTCCATCACTCATCTTGGTTGAAGACATGAAGTGACAGTTATCGGTTTTGGAAGGGTCACAGTTGGAAGGGTTGCTGAGACACATTTTCTGGATTCCACAGGTGTCCCGGGTTATATGAGTGGATGGAGAAATAGAAGTTGGGGTCAAAGATGTAGATGAGCTCCTGGGACTGCTTGAGGGAGCAGTGGCATTTGAACTGGAAGAATTTGAGGTAGTACCAGTTGTATTACTAGTAACTATAGTAGTCTCTTTAAGAGATGCGCTGGGACTGTTGACATTCTAAAGACAGAAAATAATTGCATATTACTGAAAACAACAGTATAATACACAGTACAATATACAGTTAGTCCCCTATATAAGAACCTTCAAGTTGTGAACTTTCAAAGATATGAACATGTGTTTGCATGTCCAATCATGTGAGTTAGTTCACATTTCTGCCATGCATTCTTAGGTGTGCATCCTCTACAAGTTGTTGTGCTTCTGTGTACTTTACTGTATAAAGTACATTATCTTTATTTCATCCTTTTTTCCACGTATAATTTGTGTTAAATGTGTTATAAACCAGTAGTTTATTGAGTTTATTGTGTTGGTTGGGTACTTAGGCTAAATTTGTCAGACTTACAAACAAATTAGACTTACAAATGTGATCTTGGAACGGAACTCGTTCCTATGTAGGGGACTTACTGTATACCAAATGCTGTACTTTGCTCTTTGCCCTCATATGCATTTTCATAAATATGTTTAAAATAGAAAGGGTTTCCTAACTTGTCAAAGATGGGGAGACACCAGTACTTATATTCTTCCACCTTGAGAATACGCATAATAATGTACCAAGTAAAATATTTAATAAGCTAGACCTTTCTGCAGACCTACATTGCCATTGTGTATTGAATTATATATTTATACTGTTATTGATGTAATCACAATGTTGTGAATATGTGCTGGCTAGGAGGGGAGCAATGGGCCTTTAAAGAACAAACTTTTTTTTTTTTGTAGGTGATCGGGGTCTCTAAAATAGCCCAGGAATGCAGCTTGTTGTGGCTACTGTTACCCTTCTGCTCAAAGGAATATATATTCTACATTTGTCTAACATGTAATTAAAACCTCACTTTTTGGTTTAACCTCCTCGGCGGTATGATTCTTTCCGATTTTTTGTGCTGAAAGCGGTACCATTTTTTTGCATGGAAATATGTAGTTTTTTATTGTAGGCTGTAATTTTTAGGAATAACTCACTGAAATCTGTACGAACAAGAGTCTAGTAAACATTCCAGATATGATAAAACTTGAAACATGAAATCATAAATTATAATTTAATAAATAATCATAAAAAATAATAATATAATAATAATAATAAATTTAATTCAATAATATAATCAAACCAAAAACACTGAAATTTGAAATACAGAGGCAAATTCGCACATCGCTGAGCAAAGTCGCAAAATCGTTTTCAGTGTCTGATGACGAATTTCCCCACAAATCATTATCACTCAATTCTGCAAGTGGTTCTGATTTACTATCGCTGTTCTAAAACCGCTTTTGATGTAAAGGGACGCTTTTTGGGCGCCATGGACTTTTCTAAGTTTCCAGGCAGAAAGAACAGTCAAAATCCAGGCAAGTCACAGGACAAAGCAGTAGGGACAAAATATATGTGAAATGCATTGAAACAGCAGTGACAGCAAAAATGAAATGTTTTAAAAATTTCAAATTTCCCGCTGGTTCCGGCGCCCGTACGTCCCGACATCACAGGGACCGGAACACAGAAGCAGGATGCCAGCATCGGCCGGAGGAGATGGCTGGGGACGCTGCAGGGGACACATCGCGGGAGCGAAGGACAAGGTAAGTGCTGCAGGGACCCCCTGAGCAACGCCGCATGGTAAGCCCGAGTGCAGCTCAGGGTTACCGCTCTTGGTACTGAAATTTTACCCCGAGCTACACTCGGGAAAACCGCTAAGGAGGTTAAGGTTTATTTTCCAAATATCATTTTACATAATTCTTGAATATACTATGTAGCACCCTCTTTGGTAGCTACGGGGAGCTGGTGCTCAATTGCTAGCTAAGGGCTGAGTACCAGCCTGTGGTGATATTCAGGGGGAGGTTAAATCCTGGTCAGAGCTGAGAGGCTCTGCAGACCAGCTCTCCGGAATTTCCCCCTGCTCTAGAGTTTTGGAGAGATTCTAGAACAGTGGAAGGGAGTGGGTAGTGGCTGGTCTGCACTCTCAAGGGATCCTGGTGAATTCCCAACAGAAGGGACAGCCCTTAAGAGGAAGAGAGCCTGCTTAGCAGCAGGAGAGTTTGGGTAGAAGATGGAGAAGTGAGGCTAGAGAGCAGGAGCTTGGGAGGGGGCCCAGATGGAGAGGGGCTCACCTACAGGCAGAGGGCCTTGGAAGGAGGAAAGCTTGGGACTTCACTGGCCCCCAGAGCAAGGACTATCTATGTAGTAGGGAAGGAGTGACCCAGCAGAAGCCCTGCAGAAGCCCTGAGAGCAGCCACCAACCCAGCAGCAGCATAGGAGAAGGAGTGAGTAGACCTGCAGCCCCTGTGCCAGTAAGGGGAAGGACCACCCTGGTGTGAAACTGGATTAGCTGCTACCCAGGACTGTCTTACCCTTTAAGTTGCAGGCACTGGATCCCAGGGATTTACCCAGAACAGTTGGATAGAGGAGTATCTAGGGTCCGGGGTGATAAAACAGGAGATGCTGGCTAGCTTTCCAGAAGATACACTTTTGCTGTAAAGACTTGTATATAGTTCCAGGAAGTTTGTCCTCATTTGCCATTCCCTTGGGCATCCCATACACCTCTTACCCCATCTAAGTTTAAAATTCCCCTAATAAACTCCAAAAAACAAGCTCAAGGACTGGTTACTGTCTCCTGGATGAAAGTCTGTGGAAAATGCGTGTCTGCGTAGCCTGGTTGTGCAGGACTATAGAGAGACTCAAATATTTAGTGACTCCTAAGAGGGTAGTGCTACGCCTAAATCTATGTGTAGCACCACCCTAGTGTAGGATGCAAGGGAAATTTAGTTGTGGCTCCTTCTGTAGTCAAGAAAGCAGTGATTGTTTGGTCTGGTCTGATCTGTTCAGCGTTTCACAGGCTGTAACTGTGGGCAAAATATGCCTAGAACAATGTTGTAGAGACTATTGCTGCATATTGTTAAGAGACCCATACATTACATACATTCAATATAGAAATATTCACTTACTGTTAACACAGGACTTTCAACTCCCACCCAGAATTTGCTTCCTGTCTGGACAAATGTTGCTCTGAATACATAATAGGAAAAATATATTTATTATCTACAGCATAGCTTGATTATTAAAATGGATGAACAAATTTATTATGTTAAAATAAAAACACTAGGGCCCATTTATTAAAGGCTGAAGTTGATATTTTTCATGTAATATATCAAATATGAAGTTCTGTGCATATAGTGTGTTCTATATACTTACAGTGTAAGTCCCTAGGCCATACTGGAGCTCAATGTCCCCTGCAGGAGTAGCCCATGGAGTGTGGAGCTGTAAAGAGGATGTCTTGCTAAGCCCTCAGGGTCTGTGCTGCCCACCTGATAGATTCACATATGGGGAAACTTATTCCACGCTCGAGTGCTGCTGAATACAAGTAGCATAACAACATTGTCCATACCAAATCTAAGACCCTTCAGTTGGTATGTATACCCGGGGACACTAAAGAGTACCCGCTGGTGCCAATGACAATCATCACTGCCTATGGCACAGTTACCCAGGAGGTTGGAGGCTGCTATTTTTCACTGCTGAGCTCTGTAATGATAGTTGCCTTGCTTTTGTTGTCTCTTGGGGTACTTCTCCCCATTACTATCGGTGAAACAAAGTCCCCTGTTTGTCTGCTAGGACTCCCCCTTTCCGCTTTAGAACAAGGTGTTACTGAATAGAGCACAGAGCAGTCACTTAACTGCTGCTGTGCTCTGTGCACCAAGAAACAGTTGAGGGACGATTTTTCATCTGCACTGGGCTTTGGCAGACATCTTGAGGAAGCCAGTGCCCACTATTAACATTGAGATCCCGCAAGATGTTGGTGGCTATTTTGGGTTGGCTGTGATATATGATGTGCCTTGCCATGTGAGTCTAGTCCTCCATGGAAGAGTGAAGGGGCAAACTCATGTGCAGCTTGCAGTTTTGAGTAGGTCTTACCTACAAGGGATTGTAAAATGCAGATTTGTCTGATCAGACTTGAAAGGAATCATGTTAAAACAATTTGGTAAGAATGCAATTTGTCCAGTATATAATGATGACGTGAAAAGGGGCCTTAAGTATTTATTATTTGTTTATGGTAAATAGCATTTTTCAAAGGGTACATTGTTTATGCTAATTTAGGGTAATACAGAATGTGATTTGACCATAGAAGAAGTATTTAATAGTGGTATATAGACTTGAGGGGGTATTCATGGGAATGGCATTCATAGGGCATTCATAGGGTAACTTGTCTACCTGGTAAACAATATATTGACTTTAATCATTAGTTCCAGCAATTGCAAGTAGGGTCTTTTCATGTTAAGATCAAAAGTGTTTGGCCAGCCAATCAGAAACCCCTTCTAGTTTTACTCACTGATATTTCATGATTGGGAAAGCACAGGTCTAGAATGTAGTATACATTATTGCATGCATGGGAGCTACCTAGGGGCATATTATAGAGTGGACATACTGTATGCTGGATGGTGTAGTGTCTCTATGCTTGATATGACATGAATGACAACAAATGGGACTTTGAAGGTTGCTGTTCAATGCAATATTTACAAATATCCTGCTGGATTTTGTCGTCTGTTGCAAGTACCTTGTGGACTGTTATGGAAATTGGAATCCAATAAATGTTCCTGGAAAAGAACCGTTGAACTTGGTGTGGAGAGATTTATTAATCATCATTCTTTATATATATATGTTGTCACTTATTTGACAACAGGTGGACTCCCCTTTGGGCAGAGCAAGTCATTGCCTTCTGCATACCTTTAGTAGGCATGGGAATAAAGCAATCCTATAGAGAGAACATGTGTTTTGTACTGAACATTTTCCCTTTGTGGGAATTCCTGTATATGGGCTGGAAACATCATCAAGGACTTTGTTCTGGACTTCAAGAGCAGAGAAATAGAGGAGTAGGTCACTACTTGGAAAGGAATATATAGTAATGCAGCACTTTTTCTTGTGTAGTTGACATGAAAGATTCTCAGATCCCTTTGCAACATGAAGCATGCACCATCATATCTGGTGACAGCAGATGCAATTTAGTAGCCCCACCCCCTTCATCAGAAATAGGCACATAAAAACAAATCTTAGTTCATATCCCTATATGACAATAAGTCCTGGTTCACATCTGTGTGATCGTGCAAGCCACGATTTGCACAGGAACGAGAGCCCATTCATTTAAATGGACTCCCATGCCCCGGGACACACAGGGAAGAAGTCCCTGCACTACTTTGGAAATCACAGCCCGCATGGGAACCGAGGTTCCCAGTACGGTTGCCATATCCAGTGCGGTTCCTGCATTCCTCTATGTGGGTGGTGTGGCTGCAGGTATTTGTGCGGGTCCCACAGTGGCACCACCATACAGATGTGAACCAGGGGTAAAGCAGACCCTTTGCCCAGCTCCAAAGAACTTTGTACTCTAGATGATGGGCTGCCACCATATAACCTCTCTGTAGTCAAGGAGAGCTTGGCTCACCCTATGAATCTAAATACTCTGTCAAGGCAGCTTTGCCTAAAAAGTCATTAGCTTAATTAAGCCAGGTAAATGCAGGTCTAGACTGGCTTTTTTACCAGGGGCCCAAATACCAGGGTTTCAGAAAACGATAAAGAAATATCAACACCTGCCAGCTGCATCATAAGGCTTCTCAAACACCACTTTCAGAAAATGCTAGTTAACTGGCTGTTAAAGTGTACTGTATATTACCCCAACATTTCATATTCTTGATAGGTGTCTGTTGTACCATGTACTTGTGTTAACAACTATCCTATTCTCTTTGTTGCTTTCTTTGTGTAAAACAGAAGCATACCCTTCCCAGCATCAGTTTCTGTATGTGCTGGGAGCACAGCTTCCCTGTCCTTCAGTGTTCAGACTTGTGCTGACACACCCCCTGCACAGCTCTTCATCGGGAAGAACAGGGTATTGCTCTTTCAATTTCAATTTGTTTTTTATTAGAGTTTCAGAAAAAAAAACAATGGGACAGAGAAAATGAAAAAGTGTGCAGAGATAATACCGATGCTAAATGTTTCATAAAAATAATTAGCACAATATATTTAATGTGACAGCTGCTGTTGTCAGGACTCTTTGTCCTTGAAACAAAAAAAAGGTAGAAAAAACAGTGCTATCATAAATAACATTAACATAAATATCCATAGAAAATAAAAAAATACATGGAAACAAGTATGTATAAACTATGTGTGTGCGGATCCACCACTTCCTTTTTGCACTACTACAAATAAAAATGAAAAAAAAAAAAAACGGAAAAATGAAACAAAGTCCTAACTATGCAAAGTGTGTCTGGGGGGAGGGGGGTGAATAACACGCTATTGGTGTAAAGAGGAAGTGAAATGGGAAAGCAGGGGGACTGGCAGGATCGCCAGGTATTTCACAGAAAGGAAGCAATACAAACAGAACAGAATACCTTTTAACACAAGTACATGGTACAACAGACACATATCGGTAATGTGAAATGTTGAGGTAACATATTCTTTATCTGAAGTTTTTTTGAAGGTCAATGGCTCAAAGTATTGTGACAAGAGGGTCAACATGGCAGTTGGGCAATAAGCATTTTCAAAAAGAAAGTTCCGCAATGGCAGCCTTGTGACAGAAACCAGAAACTACAATGTGGCGATGTCATCAAGCCCTCCGCTATGCATTACACCACCTGATGAAGCCTCTTGATGAAGCCTTGTAATGCATAGGGGGGGGGGCTTGATGACGTCGCAATGCTCTGTATACAAGATACCCCAGTTACTATACTCTTGGGAGATCTGTTCTATTATTGAAGCTGGATATCTTACACATGCTATCATAGTTTGGTGCTCTGGGAATGTGAGTGTATATCTGGAATTTTAGAAGTAATAAATTGGTTTTAAAAAGGCTAAAGCACTATGCCTGGTGGTTCTTCTCTCTCCATATATGGCTGAGCGGAGGCATTGAAAGGAGCATAAATTTAAGTGTGAAAGGGGCATGAAGCATTTGTAAAATCCAGGAACCTGGAAGTTTTTCTATTAGTCCACATTAGTGGGACACCAATGCATTGAGATCATACTTAATTGTACGTCATATATCCCAGGAGAGAGCACATCTGGTGGAGGGTACACACATTATTTGGAGTAGCATTGGCACGTACAGGTGGATCAACACAAGAAGGGTGCAAATGAACTAATAGCACTGAGGAACAAGCTTTTTGATCACATAATACAGTGATTTGTGGGACTATCTTCATCAATCGTATGTGAATTACCATATCAAAAATGTGTTTGTGTGTGTTAAGGTATTGCGTATTGAGCAGTTTTCAAGTGGTTTAAAGCTTATCACATTATTGAGTTGTATTATCACAGAGTATGACTACATATAACAACATTGTGTAGCACGGCACCAATAGTCTCCTTGGTTGCTTTATCAGAAGACAGATATCAATGTGATTAGGTACAAAGGTTTTCAAAGAATGTTTGGCCCATGTTAGGCTTTTAATTAAACAGTGTTTTACTGATGTATTGATTTCCAGCTGACGTGAAAAAGGGTGAATGCGGACACATGTGATAAGTAAGACATTATTTGAATCTCTGTTCCATGCTGTCCATACAGGTTATTGATTTTCATAGGAATTCACAAGATTCTAAATGTTTCACATGATGGGGTGAGCACTTAAGCAATACCATAGAAAGTAGAGGAGGTTAATTATGATGAATCACTTTCAAGCAAATCTTCCAGGAACACAATCAACCTTAGACAGCTTTGTTCATAGAAATGGGGAAGATTTACTAAAACTGGTACACTCAGAATCTGGTGCAGCTGTGCATGGTAACCAATCAGTTTCTAACCCCCCTCTGCCAATCCCTCCACTGGCTTCCAATTGTGCAACGGATCAAATTCAAAATCCTAACGCTGACGTACAAAGCTGTCCACCATACTGCCCCGAACTACATCATTGACCTAATATCCAAGTACCACCCAGCACGCACACTCCGCTCCTCACAAGACCTCCTTCTCTCTAGTTCCCTGGTCTCCTCCTCCCATGCCCGCCTCCAGGACTTCTCCAGGGTGTCACCCATCCTCTAGAACTCCCTGCCCCAACCCATCAGATTATCACCTACTCTCCTCTCCTTTAGGCGCACCCTGAAAACCCATCTCTTCAGGGAAGCCTACCCCACCCCCTGCTAACTTGCCGACCTCCTCCACTCTTCCTACCACTCCATCCCCCACAGCTATCTCCTCCTGTGCCACCATCCCCTCCCTCCTAGATTGTAAGCTCGAAAGAGCAGGGCCCTCAATCCCCTCATGTTTTGCATTGTATTGTTATTGTTCTGTCACATGTTCTGTCCCCCTTTGTAATGTACAGCGCTGAGCGAACCATTGGCGCTTTATAAATACTGTATAATATTAATAATAATAATAATAATAACCTCAGCTTATTCAATTAAGCTTTGACAATAAAACCTGGAAGCTGATTGGTTTCTAGGCTGAGCTTCACCAGATTTTGCACCATGCAGTTTTAATAAATAACCCCCACAGTGTGCCAAAGTGGTCTGAGTGGCTCTGTGGCATATGATCGCTGTAATAATAAATCACTCTGTGACCAAGCCCCCTATGGTTGGGGCAAAATGTGTCAGAAGGCATGGTCGGAGTGATGGCTGAGCCCAGCTAAAACACATAGTCTTTGTCCGACTCCTGGGGACTGGTATGAGCGGCCTCCACCCTTCCACTCAATAAATCACAGCGATCACATACTACTGTTTATATTCAACATAAGAAATTATTACAATCTATGAATGGGAAAAGAATGAATGAATCAGCAGTTGCTTATCCATTCATTCATTTTCACCGACTGTAGGACCGTTGTGTTAACCCTTTCAACCCCCCAACCTCCTCTCCTACACATCAAAGCTCCTTCTTCCCACTTTATGCGACCTGTACATTGACTCCTTCACCCCCTCCCTTTGTGAATTACCTGTACGTTAATATCTAGGGCACTGTTTCCAAGCTCTATGTTTTAACCCTTTCAACGCCAGCTTGTTTCATCATTTCCTAAAGAAAAGTGTGGCAAAAAATTAGACTACCTTGGGGGTGTCTATTTTCCAAAAGGGGGTCATTTTGGTGTGTTTGTACTGCCCTGGCATATTTATTGTAACAGAATCTATGGAAAACACTTTTTTTTAACATTTTTGGTCTTTTGTCCTTTCTATAGTAAAAAAATAATGTAACAGTTGTTATTAAATTCCACCAAAAAGCTCTATCTACCTAAAAAAAAGGATATATCATTGATTTGGGTGCAAAGTTGCATGATAGATTAACTGTCAGTCAAAGGGGTGAATTTAATAATGGCAAATAGAATGTGCTCTTTGCAAGTGTAGTTGCACTAATTTTCTCCTGAGCTTAGTATACAGTATGTGGTGAAGTTTCACTTTGTAAAAAATACCCAATTTAAATTAAAAAAAAAAACCTGCTTTTTTGCTTGCACATAATTAGATGATAGAAATCAGCAGAGCTTTACCACATTCACTAAGCTCTGGGGAAAAGTGAATGCAACTGCGCTTGCAGAGTGCAGAGTCTAGTTAACTTTAGTAAATCAATCCCAAAGTATTACAGCACTGAAAACAGAAAAATGGCTTGGTAATGAAGAAGTACTACAGGCTGGTACTAGACCAAGCTGTCCAGTCAAAGTGACGGCTGGAGGGCTTGGGACAAACCATACAATGCTGCGGGAGGGTTTATAGCAGTGAGCTTTTATTCATGTATTTAACCTTTTTCCCAGCAAAAAATAAAACCTGGTATTGTAGTTGTTTAAAAAGTCACTTTAAAACAATACAGTCCATATCCAAGACCATTCTGACCACAGGGCGACAATACTGCATTGATTTTACTGCAGAAAGAACCGTGTTGTCATACTGCTAGAAGAGGAAAAATAATGGATCTACTTACAGGATCAACACTTAATAAGCTACTGTGCAGGGGTACCTACAGTATATACAGTATATAATGCTAGCTATGAGGCTATGAGCCTGCGTAATATTTATCTATATATATAAAATTATCATTATATATTATATTATATATTATATCATTCACCTCTGTTCATTAAAATAAAGTGAGAAATTGCCTGTACAACAATAATACTTCAGGGCTAAAAGTAGTCTTGGCATAAAATAGAGAAGTGACTTAGAATTTGTGGTCAACCTCAGATCAGCATAAGCATATAAGGAGACTCAATTCTTCAGGCAGGTTTCTATATTGTTAATTTTCCATCTCATCTGCCATAAAAAGATCCAAGAAGATATAATGCCTGCAGGGGTTAATTTCTGAGAGACGTCACACCAGCCAAATATTTTATACACCAGTCCTTGTGGAAAATGCCAAGACTTCCAGATTGCAAATCCATTCTGCATTATTTTGTGAGGAGATACTGAGAAAGCAGCAGATGGCAAGCTGGAAAATGAGGAAAGTATTTCATGGACGTGGTTTGTTAATTTACAAAATGAACATGGGTCTGCTTTTAAAAATTACATTTTAAAGTAAAGCAAATCTTTACTTTAAACAACCAGTATATAAAACTTTTTTTTTCTTTCAAAATGCCCTGTACATAAATTTTAAAAAGATGTGACTATTAAGTTCAGCCAATAGAAAAAGTAATAAACTAGTTCATTTTACTTCAGTTTATACTTTAGTAATTCAGTACCCAGGTTTACTTCATCTTAGCCCACTTAATGCTTCTCCCATTTCTTTTTAAGCAGGATACTTCCCCATTATCTCTAAACAAGATTACTAGCTTTTGGCATGGGCCTTCCTTTCTTTTTAAAAATACCTCCTACATCCTTTGTCTTTATAACACAATATACGTATATTTTGTGTCTATAACACAATTTTATATATTGTTTGATAAAATAATTCCATTTTGTTTTTCCTTCTATTTATTTGAAAGGAAACCTGTCTTCACGGAAAAACATAAGCTTCAATTGCTGAACATCTGACCCTATTTAAGTCACTGATCTATTTGAATTCACTTGCTGCATGCTTGTGATGGGCTAGTGTTCCATAATTCCAGAGGAACACCATATTTTTCAAGGGACCTAGCATTTTCAAGACTTGGGAACTTGCTGGAATTGACCCAGCAATGCCAGAGTTTTGATTCCATTGCCAGGTCATTTCTGGATTTTTCAAATCTTCAAATTGGTAATCCCTGCTGCATCACTGCAAGGTCTGCCCACCGGAAAAATGGCTTTGGGTGTTTTGCTCTGCTCCTGTCTTATGCAGGCTACACACTGGGGTTTATTTACTAAAGCTGGAGAGTGCAAAATCAGGCTCACTTCTGCAAAATCAGGCTCAGCTTCTAACATCACCTTGTTCAATTAAGCTTTGGTAATAAAACCTGGAAGCTGATTGGTTTCAATACAGAAGTGAGCTTGTTTTTGCACTCTCCAGCTGTTGGTTTTTGAGTTGCAGGCTGCCACCCATACTGTGCGTGCTGGCCTTCTGCAACCTAGAAACCAATGACACTAGATTGCAGGGTGGTGGATCCAGCTGAGGCTGCCACTGTGGCCAGCAGGGCTGGATCGAGGAGCAGGATACATGGGGGGGGGGGGGGGGCAGTTGGGGTACCCACCTCCCATGCCTCATCCTATGCAGGACTGAACTGTCACAAACCTCCCACTGTGCTCCTCTTCTCCACCGTATAACATTTTACTTCTTTTATTCCTGACATACCTTCTCTTGTCTATTAAGTATGCAACATCCCCTGTACTTTTTGCTCTCCCTTCTCCCCCTCTCTCTTTCTCTCCCTCCCTCCCTCTCTCTCTCTCTCTCTCTCTCTCTCTCTCCCTCTCTTTCTCTTTCTCTCTCTCTCAGGTTCTTTTGCCCTTTTCCATAGTGACATCTGAGTTTCTAGTTCATTCACCAAGCCAACACATAGTACCTTGTTCCCTCAGATCTGTCATATTACACTACAATACATTAGTCACTTGATCTTGTTTTATATTTTATTCATTTATTTATTTAATTTTTTTTGGGGGGGGGGTGGCAATAAATATGCAACACAGCAACAAAGGAAACCTTTTTGAAGTGTTTTTATTTACTTTATCTCAGAGCAAATTTCAATAAATTTTAAATCCATGCTGTGGCCAGTAACTGATAGACATGGGGCAAATTCATTCTACACTCAACTATCAATGTAGTAAAATTATTAAATAATGATACCATCTGTATTCAACCTATCCAGCAGGGTAGTGGTTATCTAGGATTCTCCCCTTTTAAACCAAATTTTAGTGAATTTTTGGGGCACTCACAAACCTCATATAAAGGAATGACAGCATTCATTTATTTTTTTCTGGCCTCAGTTTCCTAAAGGCTCAACACATATCCAGTGTATTGCCATCAATTTTTATACATAGAAGAAGATTAACCCCAGGAAATTCTTAGTTGCATTATTCATCTCATGATTCTCTATTACCCCTAGAAGACACTCCTTTAGGATTAAACATATTAGCTAGATGAACGTTATCTGCTCCAAACTCAATCGCCTCTGACCACAAAGGTCTAATCTTGCTGCCCTCCCTCACTATATAGATAAACTTTCCATCAGTCAACTAACACTTGTGACATAAAGCATCATCTCTTTTTTCATACAAAACAGTCTTACTGGGGTATAGTAGTTTTCATATGAGACTCCCAACTGATTTATTTTGTTATTGGAGGAGATATCTCTATGTAAATATGTGTGCAACACCTGTGTCCAGGAATGTTCTGATACCTCCACTTGATCTTATTTTTGATAATTTTTTTATCACCTGTCACCTTAATTCATCACATATAGTTCAAGTTTAACCCCTCCTACTGTGCTGACCAATCCACATGGATCATGCACCACATTTAGTCCCATCCACCAATCCACCTCCCCTTCCTGCGCTCATTCTCAGAAATTCAGATTAAGTTCCCAGGTACAAATGTCAGCTTGGTAGCCTAAGTATTTCTCGCATCAGTAGTTAGAAACCTGTCAAATTAGAGGTGTAGCATTTCTAATGATAATAATACAAAATGTAACTCTGCATTATACATCTGAAAAAAAGGTCAAGATAGTAATGTCTTATTTAGGGGAATACTGGGCAGTGTAGGGGGCACCTCAGACAAGCTTGTTAGTGCAAGTAGAGGCATTCAAATTTGAAAACCTGTCATTGAGGGATGACCCTTAACCTATGATCAGTGACAAACAGGAATAAAGTACTGCCCAATTCAATGTCCATCGTCCCAGCCACAAGACATACAGTAACAACGCACAACATTTTTTTAAGTATAGGCTAATGTGTTCTATACTGGGAAATATCTCCTCATGTATTGCTATTCTACTTCAGTGTAGCATGAAACACATTTCCTTAGCTTTAGCAAATTAGAAAAAGGAATAATCATATACAAAGAATACTAGACATATTGCCCAATCACATTTATATTAGTGCATTCAGATCAAAGAAAGATACGTTTTTATTGGCTAAAATGGTTTGCTGTATTTTTCATACCACAGCTATTTGCACTAATTATTAAATTTAGTCTTTTTTAAATCTCTCTAGCCAAAACATTATAAAGCCTTTTCTCTAAATTTGTGAAACTTGTGAAACACCTCACTGTCAAAATGTAAATTGTGGGGCAAGTTCATGCTCGTTTTTTACATTTAAAATATCCATGGTGTCCAATTGCAAATGATCAGCTTGTTGCTGCAGGAGAAAAATAGGTACAGTTGTCTAAGGATTGCTGACTTATACATTGGGTTGATTTACTAAAACTGGAGAGTGCAAAATCTGGTGCAGCTCCACATTGAAACCAATCAGCTTCCAGGTTTTTTTTGTCAATGCTTCATTGAACAAACTGAAGTTAGAAGCTGATTGGTTACCATGCACAGCTGCTCCAGGTTTTGCACTCCCCAGTTTTAGTAAATAAACCCCAATTTGTTTATTATGGCTAAATTTCTCTATGATGACAAGAAAAATTTTAACATTTGCTTCTTATGTAAGTATGATAAGCAGGAATGAATAAAGCCTGAAGAAAGGATCTAAGTTATCCCAAAAACTTACATCTTTAACCACTTGAAGCAGTAGAAAATACCATTGGTACACTTGTACCTACAGGTAAGCTTACAATAAAGTGTATCTGCAAGTACAAGGAATATATCTTTTAAACGTGCACTGTTTGGCAGCCGCTGCGTGCGCTCTAAAGGAACACATACTTGTGCCATTCCTTCAGAGCACTGCATGTACAGGAGTGATGTCATTGGGCCTCGGCCATTCAAGCTGTCACAGCCCGCGATCCCAGAAGGAAGACCAGGTGCAGATGGAAGCTCTGTCAGTGGTGACAGTGCACTGCTGGAGGCTTCATTTAAAGGTAAGTATTTCATAATGTGTTAGTACATGATGCATGTATGCATACTGACACATTATGCTATTACCTTGCAGGGGTATTTTTTTTTTTTTTTTAAGGTAGCTTTACTACCACTTTAACGCCTTCCCGCCCGGCCTATTGCAGATTGACGGCCAGGCAGGACACTCGCCATTGTGACTGGGTGTCATATGATGTCCTGTCAAAACAAGTGGCTCACGCGGTCACGGGGCCATGCAGCGGCGCAATCTGTCACCGGCTGTGTCCACGGGACACAGCCGATGACACATCACTACACCAGCCTGTTGCCAGTGTCATGTGACAGCTGTGACCAATCACAGCAGATCACATGTCAATAGTATACAATGGATGGCTTCCTGTCATGCCATCCATTGTATACAATTATGTTGTTAGCTGTGACTGGTCACAGCAGTCACATGATACAGACAGGGCCAATCACGGCCCATCTGTATCATGTGATCAGCTTTACCCAATCACAGCTAATCACAACAAAAGACTGAATGAATCAGTTTCATTCAGTAACAATGATTGCAAATATGAATGAAATACATTGGCATTAGCAATCATAATGTGTTAAAAATAATCCTGATCACTTGCCCAGAGTAGTTCAATGTTACTATGGTAACATCGTATTTCTTTGGTCAGTGTGCTAAAAAAAAAATAGTAAAAAAAAGAAAAAATGTAATAAAAAAAGAAAAAATAATAGAAACATTTGAAAAACAAATACAAATTCAATTATGATTATTATTTTCACCAAAGAAAAGTAGCAGAATACATATCAACCTAAATTTATGAAGGAATGTTATTTATTTGCAAAATGTTATAACAGAAACAAAGAAAAGTGTGTTTTTTTTCAAACGTTTCAGATGTTTTTTGTTTTATTTAGCAAAAAATAAAAAAAAACTCAGCAAAAGAAAGCTCTATTTGTGTGAAAAATTCTAAACATTTCACGTGGGTACAGTGTTGCATGACCGCGCAATTGTCATTCAAGATGCGACAGTGCTGAAAGCTGAAAATTGGCCTGGGCAGGACGGGGGTATAAGTGTCTGGTACTGAAGTGGTTAAGTTATCCAATAAAGGATATCCTTTAAAACTAAAACCTTTATGCGCTATACAGGCAGTAAGATAAGTATTAGAAAAAATAAAATTTACATTCAAATACATCAATGTATGTTATTAGATTCTAATTTTTAATTCCTGGCCTCCGTTCCTCCTGATCAGTACAACTTTTAGGTTAGAAATGTTAGCATGTTACTCACTTAAAAAAAACACTGGCATGTGATGCTGGTGCCACCCACAAAGCTGAGATGTAGGATTTATCACTTGAGTTTTTTTGGCTAATGGATGAATTCTGAAACGAAACAAAGTTTTTATGCATCAGTGATAAATAAGAACGTGTTCAGAAAGTCAGAAGCTACTGCTCTTGAGCATTGCTACATAGACTTTTATTGCCATTTGGTTTCACCTAAAAACAGTAACACTAACTAAATACTGGTGTTATTTTGACATTACAGACTATTTTATCTATTTCTGTGAAAATATAACATTTTGGGTGTTATTTTAACACAATTGCAGTGTAGTTTAATTAGTCCATTCCTCTATAAATGAACCACTGATAAGGTTCCCCTTCCTTTAGACATGGGAACATTCTCTGGGTTTACATCCACTTTAAATTTGTGGCATGGAGAAATCCACTTTAAATTTGTGGCATGGAGAAATCCACTTGTACTACAATACCATTAAGGGGTGTTCGGAGAGATTTAATTTTTCATGTCATTTTTCATGTAACTGTAAAAAACATCTAAATTGGTACATGGACAAAAACACTTGTGTAGAAGCTACAACTGCATGCTGCCTTCTTCTTCTGTGCCATGCAATAATAAATGTAGCACCCTCCTAGTCAGCTAAGGGGAGTTAAGAGACCTGATTGACAGTCAGGGGCTGAGTAGCAGCCCAGGTGTAATAGTCAGAATGTCCAAATTGGGTCAGGAGCTGAAAGGCTCTGCAGACCAGCCCTCTGGAATTTCCCCCTGCTCTAGATCTTTGGAGAAAGGTCTAGAAGCAGTCGGTGGATCTGAGGAGTGGCTGGCTTGTACCCTTGAAGGTTCCTGGCCAATCCCCAAAAGGAGGCCTGGCAAGGGGCCAGGACAACTCTTAAAAGTGAGCAAGAGAGGTCAGGTGGAAGATAGAAAGGAAGATGTGAGGCTGAAGGCAGGAGCCTGGGAGGGGGCTCAGATGGAGAGAGGGGTTCACCTACAGGCAGTGGTTCTGGGAAGGTGGAAAACTTGGCACTTCACCAGTCCCCTGAGAAAGGACCACCTGTGTGGCAGGAAAGTAGCAGCCCAGCTAGAAGACCTGGTAGCAGCCCCCAACCCATCAGCTGCATGGTAGAAGTACTGAGTGAGTAGACCTGCACCCCCTGGGCCAGATAGGGGAAAGAGCACTCTGGTGGGAAACCAAATTCACCTGCTGGACTGTCTAATCCCTTAAATTGACAGGCACTGGATCCCCTGCTCAGGGATACCTCCAGAAAGCTGGGAAGCAGAAGAGGAGCCTATCTAGGGTCTGGGGTGGTACACTAGGAGAAGCTGACTAGCTCTCTAATAGACTGTGTTGCAGTGGAGGCTTTTAAATAGCTCCAGGAAGTTTTCCTCAATTAATTGGTTTGATTGGGCATCCTGTATACCCCTAACCCTATCCCAGTTCAAATCCGCCTAATAAAATCACAAAAAAGGACTGATCTCTGACTCCTGGATGGAAGTCTGCTTGAAAATGTGCATTGCCTGGCTGCACAGGGCTTCAGGGGGGCCCTTAATCTTTGTAGCTCCTAAGGGGGTAGTGCTACATAAATTATTGTAGAAATTAGGAAAAAAGATTCCATTACGATTTTCCTTATTCAACTAGAGTGTAGCAAGCATCAGATAATGCCTCCCTGAAAGAGGTAACAATTCTACAGCTTGATAACGGCTGATTAAAGGATGTTCACTCATTGTGAATCGCGTTTCAAGCATATCTTATCATTGCAGTTGTTAAAATAATGTCTGAGTAAAGAAAATAAATAAGAAGGTAAAATAATGCCTAAGAATATATAAAATAAAGACTTTATATAACAAAAAAAATATAAAAGAAATTATACAAATAACCAAACACCTATTACAGTTTTCCTTTAAACTTATAGAATTAAGCCAGCCATAGACAGATTGAAATTCGTCTGGTTCTTTTGATCCATTATTTGAGTAGGCTGATTGTACTGAAGTCGATCTATCAATTGACTTCAGTACAACTAGCCTGTTGTTTTTTTCATACTATCACTGCTTGCCAGCTATAGCGGGAAAACCTTCCACTGTCAGAATACAATAGTACAGCATGAGGGATTCCCCTATCAACACTGGCTGTGGTAATGGGGAAATAGAGAGATTTTCTTTCTTACAACCTGTGTTTAAAGGAATGAAAATGGCATAATTTATGGCCAGCCTAACACTCTGCCCAGGTTATCTAATCCACCTTAATCCTTTCGCTGCTAGGCTCTGGTCTCCACTTTTACACTCAGTTGACCAGACCATTTTTGCATTTTTTCCATTGTTTTTTAATTTGTCCCTTACAGCTTTCAAAGTTTGTGAAGACCCTCCAAACCATACTTTTTCTGAAAGCATAGGAACAGTAGAATATAAAGAAGGTGCTACTGATTCTTTTGCAGGAAAATCATTGAGGGGAGCACAACGGGGGGTCGGAATGGTGGCGGGGAGCATGGATTTTCAAGGTTTTTTTACCTCTGCAGCTGGGGAGGATTGGTGGACATGATCAGTGTTGTGGTATCGGGGGGGGGGGGGAGTTCAGAGGGAATCGGTGTTGTAGGTTTTATTTAGGTGGGGAAGGGGAAACAGAGAGTAGCAAGGATGATGAGGGGGGGAATCCCAGGTGTAGGTGATGGGGGGGGGAATCCCAGGGAATTAGCGGTATTAGTAGCAGAAGGGAGAGGGGGTGGTGGTGCCACATTTTAGATGAATAGCTCTGAAGTGTTCAGAATTGTCTGCTGACCATGAGTTTAGAGCCAAGTAGGAATGCAGGAACATATGGCATATGGACCTGGCCAGCTGGAAGCAGTGCTGTATGTCCATACTCCATACGGACTTGCCAGCAAAAGGGTTAAAGGTTGCTTAGCCGTTAAAACTTCAATCAAAATTTTTTATGGATGCATCTCTTCTAGACAAACCTACTACATGATACTCCGCTATCAATGAAACTTTAAAAGAATTCTCTACTCAAACACCTCTTAAATGCTGATAAGGCATGCTTGACTGCTATGTGGAAAAAGATAGACCCACCCAAGATAGAACAGTGAATTGCTATAGCACTCACCCCAGTAGGAGCTGCTGGCTAAGACAGGTTATTTCCCAACACAATGCAGTGGCAGCCAGGCACACAGCAGCATTCCACTCACTCTGGCTCATGGAACAGTTTAGCGGATGTCTTTTTGAATATGTACTACTTGAAAAAAATTGTAACAGGAGAGGGTTGTGGGATACTCCAAAATGCCAAGCACAGCTTGCCGAGGACTCTTCTCTATCAGTAGCAGTAGCACAAGGACAATTTGACTAGTGCAGTCTGTAGGTGCATAGCAGCAAGACCTTGCAGGAACATATAGCACAAATAGTTGTAGATTATGACAGTCTATGCACAACTGAAGACCATGCAAGCAGTATAAGCACAAATAGTAATGAAATGAAATGGAACAGTCCACAGGTTACGGATGAGGACCATGAAGTAGGTTTTAGTACAGGTATTGTTAGACTAGAACAGTCTCAATTCTTGCAGCTGGGGACCACAAGACAGTTAGCAGCACAAACTGGAAGGCTGGAACAGTTCAAGCATCCATAGCTGGAGACCATAGATAAACTATAGCACAGGAATTAGTCTCTGCTCACAGATCCCGGGGATAGAGAACAAGTCAATGGGCTATGTCCATAGAAGAGTAATCCAGCAACCAGTCTGGAGATGTTCCAGGGGCAGATAGCCCTCTGAAGCTTGCAGATCAGTTTCTTCTCAGCTAACAGATCCATCCCCACAGGTGGAGAAAAAGACAATCTCCTCAGGGCTCCAGACTATTTAACAGCAGCCCAGCCACCATCTGGACACAGCTCCCCAGGGATTGGCAAGATCCCGATAAATATTCAGGCTGGTTATCTGAATTCTTCCTCCGAAAGCTCTAGAAATTTCTTCTAGAGGAAGGGGGAAGCAAACTCTCAGCCTTTAAAACCCTGAACAGACCACAGCAAACAATTACTGCTCCTCTGATTACAATGCAAGCCAAAATTTGCCTAACAGCCACACATCTAATTACCCCTCTTTTTAAAATGAAATGTTCTTCTCCCACTGCCACCTTCTCTCACCTCTCTAGGTTGCCCTCCTTCTCCATACACTAGTGCTTTTCTTCATGTACATCTTTTTGATACCATAACATCCCCACCTCTCTCATGTTCCATGTAAAACAAAAAGAAAGGCGGACCCGTTGCAACCTCCACGACGGGTACAAGAAACGAGCATATCTGATGACTATCTCTGTATGCAATATGTTAGACAGTATGTAATTATAATGATAAGTTTTATGCTCATGTGAATTCAGTGCTATTTTGTTGCACCGATTGTAATTATTATTCCTGTTCTACCTTTATCTAAATAAAGACTTTCATTAAAAATGTTATTTGGAGTTCAGTGTTAATTTGTTTGTCAAATCCATCGAAATCTAATAATCTAACACTACCTCTCCCCAGATTGACAAAGTTGCCATCCAAAGGTGTCTCCATTGCTTTTACAGCGGGGTGAATTCATCCTAAGGCAGGAAGTCTGTTACTGTCTAGATCACCAGGTGAAAAAAAATCGCTTCTCGGCCTTTTGGCTAGGATCAAGTGTAGTATCTGTTCTTATCAGTGTCCAGTAGGGGTGCTCCACCATTATTCCTGCTTGCGGGGATGATTGGTTGTACAGTACCCCTGCTGGTAGGATGGGGGTCCTGATGGTTAGTACAGGCTGGAATAGAAACCGAGGCGCCCACAGGCTGCTATGGCCCAGGAGTAATTCCCCCTGGAAAACCGGAGGTTTGAATGGATCTACCTTGTCTGGCCAGGGCAGGGGAGGCAGAAAGTCCGCGAACCAGTGCCCCCTGAGAGTGGTCGCCTCAGGGGTGCTCTTAGTAACACTTGGGTGTGGGACCCCAATGTGTGAAACGGCACATGGTCACTGTTTCAAACACTTTTCCTGCACTGCGCCTTTTAGGGCTAGGCCTTTTGGCTAAGTCCAGGGCAACTTTTTTGCTACGGGCCTCAGGGACTAGCCAGTGCACAATTGCACGGCCTCTTATTTATTTAATTTATTTTTCTCCTCACGTTTGTCACTTTTCACTTTTGTGTGTGTTTTCTTCTCACGGATTGTAGGGTGTGGGTCCTCGGGCCTACTCTGAAGTCTAGGGGGAGGATGTGTGGTCTTTTGGTTCCTTCCTCCCCTGTCCCTAGGGGGTTTTCTCTTCAGGAGAGCCCCCTTACCAAGTACTTGGTGGCTGGCTTCCGCTGGCCACAAGGAACGGGGTCCGCCAGGCCTTTTGACTAGGCGGACCACATGGGAACCTTGTCCCTGTCAGGAGCTTCGCACCCCGGGGGATCAGGGTAGAGATCCAACCCCTTCGGGGGATGGACAAAGCACACCCCTAAGTGCACTTTTTTGTGTTGGTGTTTTGCACTTGCACGTTTTTTGTACACTTACGGGTTTTTTGTTTTTTCACACGTTCGCGGACTTAAAAAAAAAACAAAAAACTGTTGAATAAAAAGGAAAAAATCCTAAAAAAGAAAACAAATGTAGCCACCACATTTAGGAATTGGTAAGCTGCAATATGTTGTGTTTGTTTTTTGTTTTAATAAAGCTTTTATTCACAAAAAGCTAACAGGATGAGATTCCTTATTTTTATAAAATGAACCACAATTTTTACAACATTTCAACCTAACAATCATGCAACTAAAATACAGATCCTCATCCTTGGGTTTGGAATTTGTGAATGGAGCCCTATATACTGTATAGTGTAATGCACATATATAAAACATCTTCATTTTATCTATCCAAGTTGCAATGTAGATACATAAGGTCTACTCACAGTGCTCCTACATGTGAGACTTTGAGTATTGGGATCTATCGCAATGAAATGACCAACAATTTGATTCCCTGGGATTGATCGAGCTTGTAAGAGAAAGCCTTTAAAAACAGATCCATTCTTTGCCTCTAGAGAAACTAGGATTGAAAAACAAAAATGAACACATCCGTTACATTTTTAAACCTTTAAAAAGAAAAATCCTCTTTTGCTAAACAATGATATAACATATACCTATAATGGCTACAAAAAATGTTTTATGACAAATGGGGCATTCTATACTCCATTTATGTACGAAACATCCCCAGAAATCTAATTTCCTGCCTGCCAGTACTTTTACCACAGGTTTACACAGAGATGATAGTTAAATTAGCAGTATCCCCTGAAACTGAGAGTTTCTTTCTTGAGAATTTGAAAAAAAAAATCAAAAAAGTATAAGAACTTCGTTGAGTTCACTCCTAGAAAAATTACTATTTAGGACACTAAAGCTGGCCATACATGGATTGAAATTTGTCCGGTTTAGCATGTATTGGATGAATTTCAATCCATGTATAGCCCTCAAAAGGAGCCAATTGTTAGACCAACATCTGTCGAACGGTCCTCCTGGAAGACAAACATTCAATCAGTGCATGCAGCCAATGGGCTGCAGTGCTGATCAGTGTATTCTGATAGCAAGGGAGTCCAACAGTCAGAATACAAAGACACAGTAGGGGGATTTTTTCATCCACCTCGAATGTGTGGATGGGAAAATCGGTTCTGTTTTTTTTTATTCAGCCAGGATGGCCAGCTCAAATCTTGCTATGGGGTTGTTTTACAAAGGAGTAGAACATTTTCACTTTGATTAGCCAATTACTGTATGTGCAAGCTTTAAAAAAAATTCTCACACATGATTAAATGACAGCTCATCTCAATCAATTAGCTAAATTAAACATCACTGTCCTTACACAAAAATATATCTGTCCCTCACTTTATGACTCCCTGTCCTTGCACACCTGTGGTTCTTTGATTGATGTGCCCCAACTCAAAGTCAACCTCTCAAATATGGTTGCCATGACCAATTAATACTCTGGTATAAATGTGCCAACATATACAAAAAAAAAAACATTTTCCATTTAGAAATACTTTAAAGTGTTACTAAACCCTGAACCCTGCATTCACTATATCTGGTCCCCCACAGTACACAGAACATGGAAGTGCAATTATTTTAGTAAATATAAACTTCTACATACCTTTTCTCATCAGCAGTTAGAGCCGTCTTGTGATTTCTATTAGTGTCCTGCAGAGAAATGCTTAAAGCTTGTAGGAGGAGTTTCCGTTCTCCCCTATGGGGGCCCTGTGCTGATCACATGCACCCTCCAATGAAAAAAAAACAAACTTTCTAGCAATACACACCAAACTGAGCATGCACAGCTTGTCTCCAAGCCTCGGTTCTATCAGGAGTTATATTGGAGACAGTAGAAGAAGGAGGACATCAGAGAAGAGAGGATTAAACATCCCTTTTACACAATGCGAAGGATTAACCCCTTAGGTTCCACAGTGAGTATAACAAGCATGTTTTACTGCATATACAGACTGATCTTACAGTTGTGGGTTTAGTAACACTTTAAGGTAATAAAGCAGACATGGTTCCCCTGACTTCTTAACAAAGGGGGCAAAAGAACACGCCCCCCCAACTAAGAGACAACTTCTTACGCTTCAAAGGCTGCAAATTGGGTGAGAGGGTTCCATAACCCAGATTATCTCAAGTTGCAAGTGACTGTGTTCATTTCAATTCTTTAAACCAGTTATCCTTACGCCACAGATTATCCCACTGAGACCTTGACTGCCTAGCCCATTCTGTTTTATGGCCTACTGCTTTAGTGTCTCACTAAAACCCTGAAACTGCGGGACTTTGGCAACAGTACGTGCCCCCTGCAGACAGGATTACACTAGTATCTTATTTCAAGTCTCTTCCAGCTTCAGAGGAGCTTGCTTCAGTAGACTAGTTCACAATCTTTAGGGTTCCAACATCTGCTGAAGTCTGCTTCCACCCCTTGCTGCAGTTTCAGCCAATTCTTGCCTTCATCCTGTGTGTTAAAGGAACCCTACTGAGTTTCAACATCACTTAGAGGGGGAATTTTTCTGTAACTATACCATCTTGTGGACATCTTGCTCTTACACAAGGAGGGATTTGAACCTTAATGTGCACCAACTAGGACCCCATCAAGCATGCAGAAGATTTTTCACAAATCTTTAAAGAGATACAAAAAGGGAACGCTACAGTTTATAAAAATTAAGAGTTAAACACAGTTGCCAGCAACTGAGAACACAAACGTGAGTTAGCCTGACATCTTGATAGCTCACTTGGGGAGGGATATCTCAGAAGCTGGAGTTGATGTTTAAATTCTGACCCTGCAGGACATTTGGGTTTGCTTTATATTCTGACTTCAATACAATCAGAATATTTACTCACCTTAAACTGTGTGCTTATTTTATGATTCAAAGCCAAGGAGTCCTCCTGGTCAAAGCTTGGTGGGATCAGCACGGGCTGTACTTCAAAAGCAGGCTCGGAACAGAGTGGGAACCCAAAAATACTCTGCGTCCCCAGGAGAGTGGAGCTACATGTGTACTGTGGGAGACCAGATATAGAGAATGCAGGGTCCTGGGTTTATTAACACTTTAAGTTGCCTATTTTGACAAATTTAGTTAAAATAGAAATTTTCCACTTTGTATCACCTTCAACCGCACAATGTTAGTGTTTTACAGATTTGATCATGACTAGTGGTTTAATACCTGTGATTTCATCTCCAGGACTATAGGAATACTTGGAAGCAGACACTGTGTATGGTGGTTCTGTTGTTTCTGGCGAAGTACCTCTATGGTTTGGTATCATGGTGTCACATGCGTGAAACACCAACCCACTGCTGAAACTGGCAACAGGTGCAGTTAGCAATCCGAAAATGAGCACACCGAAGCCAAAAATTCTCATCTGTGAAAAATTTAAAATGGATACAAAATGAAATATGTTTTTTTCCTAAATTAGCATTTTGTAATGGCAGATGTTAAAGGCACAACTACACATTATACAGCCCAACTATTCTAGGATGATTAGTTACTTTTTTATGATCAACTGTATTTGCAATTCAGTAGCTTTATTTGGTTTAATTTAAAAAATATCTAAACCCCAAAACAAAATTGTAATATATTGCAGCTTGCCAGTCCTCAGATGCAGTGGCTGCATTAGTTAGCTTTTTTCAGGCCTTTTCCCTTTATTTGTACCAGGTAAGGGCTCATTCACATGTGTGTCAAAAATGCTGCATTTAGATATGTATAGCCTATAGTTTTGTACACATCTAACACACACTCTAAGAATCAATGGGGCCATACACACGGCTGTGTCCACAAACAAAATGTGCACCATATATAGCGACGTACAAAGAAAAAAGTAGGACACGGCAGAACCTGGGGAAATATAAATCTGCAGATTTTACATGTGTAAATGCAAGTTAATGCATATATGCATACAAGTCATTAGAGGAATTAGTAAACATTACTACTGTAGGCACATATTTTATGCAAAGTGAACACAAGAGGGTGCCAAACTAAGTGTAGCAATTGGAAATGTAGGCTTGACAAAGGAACTAGGCGGCTCCAAAATGCATAGCCACACCCCTCTCATGGCTTCATTTCCAGGCCAACCCTGCACTCCAAAGTGGTTTGACTTCCTGGTTTCAGCCACCTCCTGATTTCATTCCATTGCCCAGCTGGTGGCATTGATAGAGCACTCTTCCTTGGAATAACAGACCTCTAGGGCACATCTGAGCAGGTGGCTTGATGATATTCATGATAAGTGCAGACAGTTATGCTTTTCAGTGAGTTACCAATTGCCTTTTTTTTCTATTAAAGGTTTACTATTGCTATGGACTGTTATCCCTACGCATAGTTGTATAAGTAGTCCCATGATTGATACAACCCTGACTTTTGTTTATTGTGCCATAATTCATTTTTTGCCTTTTTATATTTTATGCCGGATCTTCTGCTAGCTCTGCTAGCAAGAACCTACCTTCTACAAACAAAATGTGCATATGCCCGTGTGAATGAAACCTTGCCCTGCAAATAACACCTCCTGTCCCTTCATGGTTATGATTTTATATAACAATGTGTGTTTGTGCTTTTATTTTAGCTCACAGGAAGTGGCAGGAAAACTACATTTTCAGCAACTTTAAAAAGTATTTTTTGTACTGTATAGAAATGTTCTTGGTTGGGAAAAGAAAACAAGTGCAGTTGATGGCAAGTTGCCTACATTAGTTCAGTTAGTAGTGGCTGCCCCAGGCAGGGGAAAGGGTTATACAGTTGCAAGAAAAAGTATGTGAACCCCTTGGGATTACGTGGAGTTTTGCATGAATTGGGCATAAAATGTGCTCTGAATGTCATCTAAGTCACAACAATAGAAGAACACAGTCTGCTGAACATAATACTACACAAACAGTAGATGTTGCCATGGTTTAAATGCACATAACATGTAAACATTCACAGTGCAGGGAGGAAAAAGTATGTGAGGCCCTAGCTTAATGACTTCTCCCAGAGCTAATTGGAGCCAGGAGTGAGCCAACCTTGACTCCAATCAGTGTGATGATATTGGATGTGTTGCTGACAGCTGTCCTGCCCTTAAAAAGCACACACATGTTTTGGGTTTACTGGTTTCAAGAAGCACTGTCTGATGTGAACCATGCCTCACAGAAAAGAGCTCTCAGAAGACCTACGATCAAGAATTGTTGACTTGCATGAAGCTGGAAAGGGTTACAAAAGTATCTCCAAAAGCCTTGATGTTCATGTGTCCACGGTAAGACAGACTGTCTACAAATGGAGAAAGTTTAGCACTGTTGCTACTCTCCCTAGGCATGGTCGTCCTGTAAAAATGACTGCAAGAGCACAACGCAGAATGCTGCATGAGGTAAAGAAGAATCCCAGAGTGTCAGCTAAAGACCTACAGAAATCTCTGGCACATGCGAACATTTTTGTTGACACATCTACAATAACGAAAACATTAAACAAGAATGGAGTACATGGGAGGACACCACGGAGGAAGCCATTGCTGTCCAAAAAGAATATTGCAGCACGTTTGAAGTTTGCAAAAGAGCACCTGGATGTTCCACAGCACTACTGGCAAAATATACTGTGGACAGATGAAACCAAGATTGAGTTGTTTGGGAAGAACACACAACACTATGTGTGGAGAAAAAAAGGCACAGCACACCAACATCAAAACCTCATCCCCACTGTAAAACATGGCGGAGGGAGCATCATGGTTTGGGGCTGCTTTGCTGCCTCAGGGCCTGGACGGATTGTTGTCATTGATGGGAAAATGAATTCCAGAGTTTATCAAGACATTTTGCAGGAAAACATACGACCATCTGTCCGCCAACTGAAGCTCCGCAGAGGATGGGTGATGCAACAGGACAATAACCCAAAGCATACAAGTAATTCAACAAAACAATGGCTGCAACAGCACAGAATACGCCTTCTGGAGTAGCCCAGTCAGAGTCCTGACCTCAACCCGATTGAAATGCTGTGGCATGACCTTAAGAGAGCGATTCACACCAGACATCCCAAGAATATTGCTACACTGAAACAGTTTTGTGAAGAGGAGTGGTCCAAAATTACTCCAGATTGTTGTGCAGGTCTGATCTGCAACTACAGGAAACGTTTGGTTGAGGTTATTGCTGCCAAAGGAGGGTCAACCAGTTATTAAGTCCAAAGGTTCACATACGTTTTCCTCCCTGCACTGTGAATGTTTACATGTTATGTGCAATTAAACCATGGCAACATCTAATGTTTGTGTAGTATTATGTTCAGCAGACTGTGTTCTTCTATTGTTGTGACTTAGATGACGTTCAGAGCACATTTTATGCCCAATTCATGCAAAATTCTGCGTAATCCCAAGGGGTTCACATACTTTTTCTTGCAACTGTATATTTATGATCTACCAGAACCCCCATATCCTTCTCCACCATTGATTCCCCCCGTTGTACTCACCCTAGTATATAAGATGCATGCATATTCTTAGCCCCCAAGTGCATAAGTTTACATTTATCAATATTAAATCTCATTTACCACATGGTTGCCCTGTTAAATAGCGCATTGAGGTCGGCTTGTAAGTTGGAGACATCCTGTAAGGATGTAATTACCCTGCAAAGCTTGATATAATCTGCAAACACTGAAATAGTACTTTTAATCCCAGACCTTATATCATTTATAAATATATTAAAAAGTAAGAGTCCCGACACTGAACCTTGGGGTACACCACTGACAACCTTAGACCATTCAGAGTATGAATCATTAAAGTGTTACTAAACCCAGGACCCTGCATTCACTTTGTCTGGTCTCCCACAGTACACACTGTATAAAAATGCAATTATTTTAGTAAATATAAACTACCTTTTCTCGTCAGCATTTAGAGCAGACTTGTGACTTCTATCAGTGTTCAGCAGAGCATTGGTTATAGCTTGTAGGAGTTTTCTTTCTACTCTAGGAGGATGCGAATTTCTGACCTCTGTCTGGATAGTGCTGATTGGCCCTGTGATGATCACATGCACTCTCCCAAGAAAAAAAAAAACCTCTCTAGCAATACACACCAAACTGAGCATGTGCATGGTGTCTCCACGTGATATGTCTTATCAGGAGATAAGAGGGGGGCACTGGAAGAAGGGGAGGATTAGAGAAGTCAGGATCAATCAGCTTTTTTACACAATGCAGAGGATTAACTCTTTAGGTTCAACAGTGAGTATATCAAGCATGCTTTACTGCATACACAGACTGATTTTACTATTGTGGGTTTAGTAACACTTGAACCACTATTCTCTGAATTTGGTCTTTTAACTAGTTTTCTATCCATTTTTGAACTGAATTTTCTAAACCTGTAGACTTTACCTTACACAGTAGCCATGTGTGAGGAACTGTGTCAAACGCTTTTGCAAAATCCAAGTATACCACGTCCACAGCCACTCCTTTGTCGAAGATTTTGCTCATCTCATCATAAAAATAAATCAGATTTGTTTGACAACTTTTGCCTTTCATGAATCCATGTTGTCTGTTACTTAAAATATTATTTTCTAGCAAGAACTCATCTATGTGGTCTTTTATTAAACTCTCCAGTATCTTCTCGACTGTACAAGTTAAACTAACAAGTCTGTAGTTACTTGGTAAAGACTTTGATCCCTTTTTAAATATAGACACCACATTGGCCTTATGCCAATGCAGTGGTACTGTGCCAGTCATTAGAGTCCCTAAAATTCGAAACAATGGCTTTGAAATGACAGAACTCAATTCTTTTAGGATCTGTGGGTGTATGTCATCCGGTCCAGGTGCTTTATTCACCTTTATTCTGTCTAAATATTTCTGGATCATATCAATGTTAAGCCATTGTGGATCATTTGAGCCTGTGTCAAGATCATCCCAATTATGGTAATGAGAACACCCATACTCCTTTGTATACACAGAGCTGAAGAAGGTATCTAATAAATTTGCCTTCTCTTTGTCTCCAGTCACCCGCTCCAGATTATTTTAAAGAGCCTTAGAAGGTCCAGGAGGTCCAGAAGACAGGAGGTTAGAGAACTGAATGCATGGCTAAATAATTGGTGTAAGATGGAAGGATTTGGGTTTCTAGAGCATTGGGCGGACTTTTCATTGGGGTACAACCTATATGCTAAAAATGGTTTGCATCTAAATGGAAGGGGGTCTGCTGTGCTTGGGGAGAGGTATATGGGAAGGCTGGAGGAGTATTTAAATTAGGATTGAGGGGGCAGGGTGAACTAGAATTCAGTGGGGCAGACAGGTCAGTTAGGTGTCAGACAATAATGGAGGGTGGAATGGGGATAGATGGGGGGAGGGTTATGGGAGGTGATAAGAAGGTTCCCATGTTACAAACAACCATTGGAAATACTAAAAAAGATATGCAAAACACAAGTGCAAAATGTGATAATGAATTAAAGTGTTTGTTCACCTATGCCAGAAGTCTGCCAAGCAAAATAGGCAAGTTGGAAGCTTTGGTGCACAAAGAGAACTATGATTTAATTGGTATTGCTGAATTGTGGCCCTATTCCTCACATCACTGAGCTATTAATATTCCTGGCTTATATCTCTTTTGGAGAGACAGGATAAAACGCAAAGGTGGCGGTGTCTGTCTCTATGTGAAAAGTGATCTGAAAGCGAGTGTGAAAGAGGACCTAGTTGATGGAGAGTGTGATGAGGCTAAAGCATTATGGTTGGAACTGCATATAGATGTGCATAGTTCAAAGTTAATCATTAGAGTTTGTTATAGGCCACCAAGTGTAAATGAGGAGGTGGAGACTCAGCTCCTTGCCCAGATAGAAAGGTTTGTAAGGGCTGGGACAGTGATAATAATTGGGGATTTTAACTAACTGATATTAATTGAAGTATTGGCACTACTGGGCCAGTTAAAGGGCAAACACTTATAAACTTATTACAAGACAACTGTATAGTACAGTTCATAGAGGCCCTGACTAGGAATGATGTTCTGCTGGACCTCAAACCATGCAGAGTTTATTACTAATGTTCATACAAAAGAACATCTGGGTAGCAGTGACCATAACATATTTTCTTTTAATGTAAGCTGTAAACAAAAAGCACATACTGGAAAGATAAAAATACTTTACTTAACTCAGCAAATCTTCCCGAGGATGAGGGCTGCTCTCCAAGACTTAGACTGCGGGGGAATATTGGCATTGAAGAACACAGAACAGAAATGGGAATTCTTCAGAAAGAGCGCATGTGAACTCACTACAAGATATATTCCCATTGGCAACAAGTATAAAAGGCTTAAAATAAAACCTATGTGGCTCACTTTCTAAGTTCTCTTGCTGCAAATGCAGTCTCGTCTCTATCTAAAGTGGTTGTAAACCTCTGAAATGAAAAATTCACAGAGCATCTCCCTCTACAGTGCGTACTATTCTCAATCCAAAGCACCAAGTGGGATTGCTGGCTCATCTGTCATTCCTCTGCTATCTGCATGACTCACTTCTGACAGGTTATGCCAACACCACAGAATCTGAGAGAAGGCACTGCTCCCCCCCCCCAGATTGTGAATGAGCTGTGCATGTTTCCCTGTGAGTGAGTGTAAAGTGGGTTGTGTCCTTTCCCTCCACTCAAGTCTCAGATTACACTCAGATCTCTGTTCTATGATGTGCAATATGTGATGTCAGATCCCCACCCAGGGTTGGCTACTGTCAGTAAATTTACAGACAGTTTGTAAAAATCAATGATTTGCTGTCTGTAAATATCAGGACCAGTAATTTGTTATTGTGTTGACTTGTGTAAGTGTAAACCAGGCAAATTACTTGTCATGGGTATTGTCAGTATTTTCATATTGTGTTTATACTATTTAAATACCACTTGTCTTAGTTTTTATTAGGAGTTCTGTAATTTTTCAGGTTGTCAGTAAAAAATGTGCTCCGTCAGTAAATTCCCCATGTTTTGTCAGTAAAAAATGCTGCAGAAGGTTGACAACACTGTCCGCGCCCCTGTCTGCTGAAGAAATAGTATTTGATTTGTGTGCTTTAGAAGACTGTATAGAAGAGAGGGCTGCAGATACACAGGTACAATTTATGTAGGGGATTTGTTTAATCTCTGTGTGTCCCCTAATGCTTGTCACTTTGATAGGTATATGTAAGGGTTTACAACCACATACAGTATAGGCATATTTTAAAACACATTATAGACTGTATTATGCATCGTACTATATACATGCCATCTAAGATAAAGATTTAATTGGGCAATAAAAATGACTAAAAAAGTCATATATTATTCTAACCTTTTTATGTGGAAATTGCATTTAATTTTGTTTGATCTTTGTCATTTTTCTGCATAAAGTCATAATAAAAATGATTTTGCTTAGTCTTATATATGAAACTTAAGTTGTGATCTTACACCATAAAAACACTTGAGTCTGGGTGAGGACTGCAGAGTGTGCAGAATACATTTGTCAGACTGTTTTCTGCTGCCTTATTACTCCAGTTTTTCATTTCATACAGTGGCAACAATAGCGAATTTCCTTAAAACTGTCCTGCTGATTTTTAGAATCTCAGACGAATAGAAAGAACACCTAACAAAATGTATCAGCCAATGCACCTTTGATTTTTAGGCATTCCACTATTCAAGAAGGTATATCTGTAGAACTTTTAAAATCCGCTTTACAGTGCACCCCCATATGGAAGAAAAATGTATTTGAAATATATTATAAAAATATTCTTCCCAAATTTTGGCCATATTCAATATATTTAAAAAAAAAAAAAAAATTATATATATATATATATATATATATATATATATATATATATATATACACACACACACACACACTGCATGTTGAAATGCATTTTTATATATTACAAAATAAATGAAAAATATTTTTTTAAATATATTTTTTTTAAATATATTCTTCAGATTTTCTTTAACATATAAAAAAGTAATTTTAACATATATTTTTACAAAAATGTAGATTTGTGTTTTTAAAGACATACAGTATATTTGAAAATGCATTTTTAAAAATATTTTTCATATATTTTGTAATAAAAACGCATTTCAACGTATATATATATATATATATATATATATATATAGTGACACACATTTTGAAATATATTGACTATTGCCAAAATTGTAGTATTTCAAATATATGCCAATATATTTGGGAAGAATATTTTTATAATATATTTCAATAATATATTTTTCTTCCATGTGGGCCTATTCATCATAGCATTAAAGATGAAGACACAGTCACATCCACTCTTATGGTAGCCTATAAAAAGCTAAAGAGTGTTTGTTTCCAAAGGAGCTATACAGATCTAATTGTACGATATCGCATTGCACAATAAATTATTTTTCATTCTTCATCCGTACAGTATTTACAATATGAAAACTTTAGCGCTCCACTCACCTTGTTCCTGTGGGAAGCTGAAGTTACGTGAACGTTTGACAGTTCTATGAATGAAGATAATCACCTACTTTGGTACACTGGGAAGAGAACAGACAATTACAGCTTTGATGATGCGTACTTGGTATTAACATTTACCACACGCCCGACTCCAATTATTCCAATTATTAGAAGCATACTCTCTCTTCTGTCATCAAGCTACATTTTTACGCTGGATTTCATCACATACATCACAAATAAAAAAATTAAAATGTTAGTGGATGATATATATAGCAGTCATTTTCTGCTTATTGTCAAACTGTAGTGAGAAAACCTGTACTAAATTTGGATAACTGCTAGATGATGAGGCACGGATTGTACTTTCCGGTTTACTGGCATGGTCCTGATTGCGCATTATTGCTGTCTGTGATCATGATGGGGAGATTCAATCTGTCTAATTGCTCTGGTGACCAATGGCGCCAAGAAAAAAATGTGAGGATAAATCTAAACGCTTTGAGTTGTCACAAGAGCACGAGGTGAAGCAAATGCCTTGAATGGGGTCCCTTGTTTTTGTGACAAATCTCTAAGATAGGAATTCTGCGCAATATAAAGAGATTTCACATTATTATTTGTTGCAGCTCTAGTGAAGAAACATTTCCTCTTCAGGGTTAGTCAACAAAAAATATAGCCTTATAACAATTTTTTGTTTGGGCTTTAGGTCTATGCCAAAAAAGAAGGAGAGGAGGGAAGCTGGTAGCATTGCAGTGAGCCATAGTCCGGTCTGAATATAATGGGCTGAAACCCGGACACATGATTCAACACCCGGAATGTCCGGATGAGTCCCGCACAGGTCGCAACTGGCCATCTACCCCAGCACCTGGTCTGGGCTGCTTCTTCTACCTGGGGATTGGGTGCAGTGTTTCTTCTACAGGAGAATCTTCCAAAGCTGAGAGCTTGGAACCCAGTAGTGTCCATTCCTCCTGGGAACCGAGTGGTGTGACAGGGTTCAAAGCAGAAAGGGGACTATTTAACCACTTTCAAGCGCAGGTGGAGTAATTTGCCACATTATTTCCCTACAATTGAATTGAAACCCCGTCCTGCCCTATATAGAAGAGGATGGGACTTTATTTTAATTGTCAAGATTCATGATATGGTGGATCACTCTGCCTGCATCCGAAATTGGTTTAATAGTCCCTTTTCTTTCCCCAGGATCTTAGCTGAACAATGGGAAGAGCTGGGGTGCCCAGACTTTGTGAGTCCAACTCCTCTCTCTGCCGCCAACCCTCCTGCTGGTGTTATTTTTTTCAGGTACTATATTTTAATTTAAAACAGAAATGTAAGTTTTGGTAATACATGTTCTATATTGTAATTTTGTCAAAATCTTAATGCAAAATGTAATCTTTTAGGTGTATATGTGCACCCTCTTTCCTAATTTATGCTTTCTTAGTATCAACTGTTTAAAACAGCTTGCTCCAAGACTCTCAAATATGTGCCTCATCCCCTACACCCACACCAACTCGATCTTCACCCTCCTGTATCCTATTCAAATTCTCTGTATCCTTTCCTACCCCCCATTTCAACTCTCCCTTTCCCCTCCCTGCACTCTTCTCCAGCTTTGTACACCACCTTCCTGAACCCTATTACAACTCTCTGCTTATCAAACCTTCACCAACTCCTGATAATCTCTATGAACACCCTCTTGTACCTCATTCCAAATCTCTTTTCCACCTATCTGCACCACTAATGTTATTTAGGAGTGATAGATTTGAGTGGTGTTTCCAGGCCAGCAGCAGAAGGAGATCTCATGCATTACATGCCAAATATGGCTTCTATCAATCTGTGTAGGTGAAACGCACGCCAATATGAGCATGGTGATAAATGTGCATGCGCGGTCAAACATGCGCATTGGATCGCACATCCGACGGATCACTGCGCATGCGTGAGGCGGCGCTGTAAACCTCGACCAGCCCTCAGATCCCCTGCTGGAACATACACTGACATGGCAAAAACTGGGAGTGCGATTAGTGAATCCTCTCCATCCGGAAATCACAATGAACCCTTGGAGCACCTCACGAAATGAGGTGGTGTGTTCCACATCAAGGCTTATCAAGTGGGAATAGACTGAGGGGTGAAAAAAGGGGAACCATAAATCACACCTAATACCGGTGAAGTAATATAGTGATAAAAAGGTAATGATAAAAATTAATTAATAAAGATAAAATTTAATCATAAAAAGTAATGATAAAAAGTAATGCAGAGGAACACTAATAGGGAATAGCTGTTTCCCAATATAATACCAGGAATGACAAAATATATGTATATACAGTCAGGTCCATAAATATTGGGACATTGACACAATTCTAACATTTTTGGCTCTATACACCACCACAATGGATTTGAAATGAAACGAACAAGATGTGCTTTAACTGCAGACTGTCAGCTTTAATTTGAGGGTATTTACATCCAAATCAGGTGAACGGTGTAGGAATTACAACAGTTTGCATATGTGCCTCCCACTTGTTAAGGGACCAAAAGTAATGGGACGGAATAATAATCATAAATCAAACTTTCACTTTTTAATACTTGGTTGCAAATCCTTTGCAGTCAATTGCAGCCTGAAGTCTGTAATGCGTAGACATCACCAGACGCTGGGCTTCATCCCTGGTGATGCTCTGCCAGGCCTCTACTGCAACTGTCTTCAGTTCCTGCTTGTTCTTGGGGAATTTTATCTTCAGTTTTGTCTTCAGCAAGTGAAATGCATGCTCAATCGGATTCAGGTCAGGTGATTGACTTGGCTATGGCATAACATTCCACTTTTCCCTTAAAAAACGCTTTGGTTGCTTTTGCAGTATGCTTTGGGTCATCTGCACTGTGAAGCGACGTCCAATGAGTTCTGAAGCATTTGGCTGAATATGAGCAGATAATATTGTCCGAAACACTTTAGAATTCATCCTGCTGCTTTTGTCAGCAGTCACATCATCAATAAATACAAGAGAACCAGTTCCATTGGCAGCCGTACATGCCCACGCCATGACACTACCACCACCATGCTTCACTGATGAGGTGGTATGCTTAGGATCATGAGCAGTTCCTTTCCTTCCCCATACTTTTCTCTTCCCATCACTCTGGTACAAGTTGATCTTGGTCTCATCTGTCCATAGGATGTTGTTCCAGAACTGTGAAGGCTTTTTTAGATGTAGTTTGGCAAACTCTAATCTGGCCTTCCTGTTTTTGAGGCTCACCAATGGTTTCCATCTTGTGGTGAACCCTCTGTATTCACTCTGGTGAAGTCTTCTCTTGATTGTTGACTTTGAAACACATACACCTACCTCCTGGAGAGTGTTATTGATCTGGCCAACTGTTGTGAAGGGTGTTTTCTTCACCAGGGAAAGAATTCTTCGCTCATCCACCACAGTTGTTTTCCATGGTCTTCCAGGTCTTTTGGTGTTGCTGAGCTCACCGATGCGTTCCTTCTTTTTAAGAATGTTCCATACAGTTGTTTTGGCCACGCCTAATGTTTTTGCTATCTCTCTGATGGGTTTGTTTTGTTTTTTCAGCCTAATGATGGCTTGCTTCACTGACAGTAACAGCTCTTTGGATCTCATCTTGAGAGTTGACAGCAACAGATTCCAAATGCAAATAGCACACTTGAAATGAACTCTGGACCTTTTATCTGCTCATTGTAATTGGGATAATGAGGGAATAATACACACCTGGCCATGGAACAGCTGAGAAGCCAAATGTCCCATTACTTTTGGTCCCTTAACAAGTGGGAGGCACAAATGCAAACTGTTGCAATTCCTACACCGTTCACCTGATTTGGATGTAAATACCTTCAAATTAAAGCTGATAGTCTGCAGTTAAAGCACATCTTGTTTGTTTCATTTCAAATCCATTGTGGTGGTGTATAGAGCCAAAAATGTTAGAATTGTGTTGATGTCCCAATATTTATGGACCTGACTGTATGTAAGTGCATATAACATGTAAAAGCAATAGAATCAACTTGATTTAGTACAGAAAATGACATAATATGTGTGTGTGTATGTATGTGCATATGCAAATATAAAAGTAATGGGGCCATCTCAATATATTTGCACCATAGTCAGTGGGTGATACTTGGTATAAAGTGTGGATCGTACTTAATAGAAAGTGACATGACAAGATGTCTCAGAATAAATGCACTCCATAATATAATGATGAATTCCAATAAAATGAATTCCAAAAATATCATAAAATGACATAAAGTAAATTACAAATAAATAAATAAATTGAATAACCCACAGTACCCGGTATCCAGAATATACATAGAGTCAATAATAAGATCCTATATGCATATATGTATGATATTAATAATAATAATAACAACAATAACAATATTATTGCAGAATGACTAAAATAATAATAAAAACAAGGGATAAAAATCTAAGCAAGATATCTGCATTTTCAGATATATGATGGCTATATAAGAGTGTGTATTTCAAGATCATCGTTCAAGCCTTTAGGAGAAAGAGTGCCCAACGTAAAAATCCATCAGCTCTCTCTTCTACATAACTCTTGATATCTCCTTCCGTTATCTAAATCTTTAGAAATAGCTTACTTAGGTGGTCTTCTTTGAAGTGGCGCGGGACTGAATATTTGTCTTTACCCATTTTGATGGTGCTTTTGTGTTCACTAATACGAGTTCTCAGGCAACGGGAGGTGCGACCTACATACAGCTGTTTCAATATGATTTTCATTATAATTTTCATTATCCACAATGGATTAAAAACGTTCCCTATGGCCAGTTCTGTAGGCTGAAATGCACATGCGCCTTAAAACAAGATTATATAGTATATAGTATATAGTCTGATTCTCAAAAATAAATTCTAGGAAAAGGGTTATAATGAAAATCATATTGAAACAGCTTTCAATAAATACTTACTCCTATATGACCATAACCCCACGGACTCTAACGACACAGCAACTTGCTCAAACTCCAAGAGCCCCACTGTAACTAATAACCAGGTGGAGGTACGTTTTTGTACTAGACTCAGTAATAAATCCATTAAACACATCTTGTCCAAAAGTTGGAACATTCTGAAAAATGATCCCACTCTAGGAAACGTACTCCGAGATAAGCCCATATTAATCTTTAGAAAACCGAGAGACCTTAGAAGCATAATAGCGCCCAGCAGGCTACGTAAAACCACTAACCTGTTCAAATCCAACCCGAGTCTTTGGTCTGATCTATTCGACCAAAAGGGTAGCTACAGATGTGTATTCTCCAATTGTGGCACCTATGGGGTCTTGTGGCAGTGTAAACGGGACTTCATGAGCACTGATGGTAAAAAATATCCCATAAAATCAACTATCAACTGTGGTACATCCTTCGTCATATACGGTCTACTTTGCCCATGCGGTCTACTGTATGTAGGTCGCACCTCCCGTTGCCTGAGATCTTGTATCAAAATATCAAAGCAAGACTCTAAAGGTCCCTCTAAAACATGATTGATTCTATCCCTGCCATTACATTCATAAAATACACTCATTCACGCTTATGAATGGTTCTAATACATGAATTGATTAATTGCATAATTTAGGTTTTAATGTTTTAGCATTGCAATTTTCAACAAATGTTGTCACTAGAAGTTGGATCAGCTTGTTGACAAGGGGGTTATTTAATAAAACTGAAGAGTGAAAAATTGTGTGCAGCTCTGCATAGAAAACAAATCAGCTTCCAGGTATTTTTGTCATAGCTTAACTGGCTACCATGCACAATTGCACCAGATTTTGCGCTCTCCAGTTTTAGTAAATCAACTCCATCTATTTCCAAACTGAGCTTCTACACTCAAATTTTGCTAGCCAGTATTTTTTATATATTTGTGTAATAAAAGTGCGCCTATTAAATTCATCCAGCTCAGTGAAAACTATGGATAGTTTCATAGAAAAAAATCCTGACTTCTGCCTTATGACCTAAAAAGATATAATAGAACGTGTGAAAAGGATATTTATAGCCAGAAGGACAAGGTCCTGGGTTACCCGGAGATAACATTATAGAGAGGAACCAATGAATGCAATAGTCTGTATCATTATGCGTATAAGGTAGTAAGGAGTGGTCAGTATATGTTACATAATACATCTTTTTCATAAAAATGGCAAAATATATCAAATGTAAGCAGAGGGGAGACTACACAAAGAGACAAAAATGAGTAGCTAAAAAGCATGTTATTATTTATAACACTGCAATTATTATATATATGTTTCAGGAGTAGGGCTGCAATAAATATATATGTAACACTACCCCCTTAGGAGTCACTGAGTTTTTGGGTCCCCCTATAGTCCTGCACAGCCAGGTAACACACATTTCCTTCCACACTTGCACACTGGAAACAGTAAACAGTCCTCATGCTTGTTTTTGTAGTATTATTAAGGGGTATTGAACTTGGATGGGGTTGAGGGGTGGATGGGATGCCCAAGGAAACTGTAAACACGAGGACAATCTCCTTAGCAACTATGTACAAGTCCATAGACAAAAAGGTTTCTTCTTGGAAGAGCTCTCCAGCCCTCCTGGTGTACCACCTTAGACCCCAGATGAATCCTTCTCTTCACCCAGCTGCATGAGGGAATCCCTGGGTAAGGGGACCCAGAAATGGCCACTTTAGTAAAGCAGCCCCAGATGAGGAGCTAGTTGGGTTTGACACCTGACTGCCCTCTCCCCTTATTTGGCCCAGGGAGTGTAGGATTACTCACTCAGTCCTCTCCTGTGAGCTTAATGGGTTCATGGATGCCTTCAGGCCTTACGCTGGGCTGGCTCCTTCCCTGCTCCACAGGTGGTCCTCTTTCAGGGGCCAGTTGATGCTGAGAGATCCTCCTTTCCAGCTCCTGCCTGCAGGTAGGCCCATCTCCTGGGTCCCCTCCCAGGCTCCACACTCCAGCCTTCACTTCATCATCCACCTGACACTACTCCCTCCTGATCACGCTCTCCCATACATAAGGGCTGTCCTGAGTCCCTTAAATATGCAAATAAGCCCCCACCCGCTGCCTTCTAGACGCTTTCTGTTTTTCATTTTGATAGCCCTGACTTTTTCACATTTTCACTTTTTTAACTATGTGTAAATATTAAATGCACTGAAATGTCACCACTCTGTAAATGAATTTGATCAGCTTTGCTTAAATTGACATTAAAGGTTTTTTTCTTCCTTAAAAATGACACGTGTTACACTTACCTGCTCTGTGCAGTGGTTTTGCACAGAGCAGCCCCAATCCTCCTCTTCTTGGATACTCTGTTGGCACTACAGGCCCCACCCTCCTGTCTAGGGGCTTGCTATGGGGGCACCTGAGCAGATTCACTATCGAGCCACTGTTCTGTGTGTCCATTCACACATAGAGCATTACTCAGCTCTGCCCCCTGCTCTCTCCTCATTGGCTCACTGGCTGTGATTGACATTAGTGGGAGCCAATGGCTATCACTGTTGTCTCAGCCAATGAGGAGGGATAGACCCGGGAGAGTGGAGGATCAAGATGGGGCTCAGGTAAATTTTAGGGGTTCTGACGAAGTCTGCGGTGATTGGCGGACGAAACGCGTCAACGTATTGACGTCACTACGCTCGGCGTCTTCACTGGGTGCGGCGCCCACGAGGCGGGAAGGAACGGCGGTGTCACAGCTCCCTGCTAGGAAGGCCCTAGACCCTCTGAGAACTACCATAAGGCTACTATTACAGCGGTTCGCAAACGGCAATCCCTCAGGGAAACATACCTTCCACCGGTGGCAAGTTATTTAAGCTTACGGCTGTTGAGATTTATAGAGCATATATGGTGTTAAAAGGGCATGATATATGGGCCTAATTTACCCTGTATACTCGGGGAATTTTTTGGAAATCCTCTTTGGAGGACAATCTACACATATATATATATATATACGCTATTCTATTTAGGCATTGTATGCTGTGACATAGCCATTTCCTCATGAAACCGCAATAACTTTCTCAAATTGAGTAATTTTTGGAAACCCTTCATTGGGTATATAGACTCAGGTATCTGCGGCCTGCTAAATGCTACATACACATCATATGTGTTTGTAATCTACGTACTGTGACTACCTGGCTCCTCATCCCCATATGCACCTTTGTATAAGCATCAGGGACCTGATCCTATTTCAAGTCGACAGGAGTCTTCTTGATCTCTATTGATGGTAATATACCCACATTTTGTGTGTGTTCTGTTTTCAGGGTTACCTGATGCCTATGATTAGAGATGAGCGAATCGAAGTATCCGAAGTGGAATTCGAGTCGAATTTCGGAAAAATTTCGATTCGTGCCGAATCCGAAAAACAGCCTAATTCGGACGCGCGAATCGAAATTTTTCCGAAAATGGCGGCTGACATGTGCGGCGACGGAGCGGGGATGTCGGGGAAGGCGCGCAGACAAGGCGCGCTGCCCCATAATGCATTCCTCAACGACATGTGATCGCATCAGCCAATCAGCAGCCAGCCAGCCAGCACTGTGTAATGGTCGAGGTATATATAGCGGCCATTTTGGAAATCTTCATTTGCCTGCAGTCATTGAACAGAGGCAGACCGCTCTGTACTAGGGACAGGGACAGAGTTAGGGCCACAGAAACAATACTTGGGGACAGAGAGAAGTTACTTAGGGACAGAGAACCATTACTCAGGGACACAGACTTGTTAATGAGGGCCACAGAATCGTTCTTTAGGGACAAAGAAACGCTAGTTAGGGCCACAGAATTCATACTCAGGGACAGACAGAATTGTTACTCAGTGCCAGAGAATTGTTACTTAGGGCCACAGAAACGTTATTAGGGCCACAGAATTTTTACTCAGGGACAGACAGAATTGTTACTGAGTGCCAGAGAATTGTTACTCAGGGACAGACAGAATTGTTACTGAGTGCCAGAGAATTCTTACTCAGGGCCACAGAATTCATTCTCAGGGACAGACAGAATTGTTACTCAGGGACAGACAGAATTGTTACTGAGTGCCAGAGAATTGTTACTCAGGGACAGACAGAATTGTTACTGAGTGCCAGAGAATTGTTACTCAGGGACAGACAGAATTGTTACTGAGTGCCAGAGAATTGTTACTCTCACAGACACAAAATTGTTACTTGCACAGACACAGAATTGTTACTTGCACAGACACACAATTGTTACTCAGGGCCACAGAATTCATACTCAGGGACAGACAGAATTGTTACTGAGTGCCAGAGAATTCTTACTCAGGTCCACAGAATTCATACTCAGGGACAGACAGAATTGTTACTCAGGGACAGACAGAATTGTTACTGAGTGCCAGAGAATTGTTACTCAGGGACAGACAGAATTGTTACTGAGTGCCAGAGAATTGTTACTCTCACAGACACAAAATTGTTACTTGCACAGACACAGAATTGTTACTTGCACAGACACACAATTGTTACTCAGGGCCACAGAATTCATACTCAGGGACAGACAGAATTGTTACTGAGTGCCAGAGAATTGTTACTCAGGGACAGACAGAATTGTTACTGAGTGCCAGAGAATTGTTACTCTCACAGACACAAAATTGTTACTTGCACAGACACAGAATTGTTACTTGCACAGACACACAATTGTTACTGAGTGCCAGAGAATTGTTACTCAGGGACAGACAGAATTGTTACTGAGTGCCAGAGAATTGTTACTCAGGGACAGACAGAATTGTTACTGAGTGCCAGAGAATTGTTACTCAGGGACAGACAGAATTGTTACTGAGTGCCAGAGAATTGTTACTCTCACAGACACAAAATTGTTACTTGCACAGACACAGAATTGTTACTCGCACAGAGACAGAATTGTTACTCAGGGCCACAGAATTCATACTCAGGGACAGACAGAATTGTTACTGAGTGCCAGAGAATTGTTACTCAGGGACAGACAGAATTGTTACTGAGTGCCAGAGAATTGTTACTCTCACAGACACAAAATTGTTACTTGCACAGACACAGAATTGTTACTTGCACAGACACACAATTGTTACTGAGTGCCAGAGAATTGTTACTCAGGGACAGACAGAATTGTTACTGAGTGCCAGAGAATTGTTACTCAGGGACAGACAGAATTGTTACTGAGTGCCAGAGAATTGTTACTCTCACAGACACAAAATTGTTACTTGCACAGACACAGAATTGTTACTCGCACAGAGACAGAATTGTTACTCAGGGCCACAGAATTCATACTCAGGGACAGACAGAATTGTTACTGAGTGCCAGAGAATTGTTACTCAGGGAAGACAGAATTGTTACTGAGTGCCATAGAATTGTTACTCAGGGACAGACAGAATTGTTACTGAGTGCCAGAGAATTGTTACTCTCACAGACACAAAATTGTTACTTGCACAGACACAGAATTGTTACTCGCACAGAGACAGAATTGTTACTCAGGGCCACAGAATTCATACTCAGGGACAGACAGAATTGTTACTGAGTGCCAGAGAATTGTTACTCAGGGACAGACAGAATTGTTACTGAGTGCCAGAGAATTGTTACTCTCACAGACACAAAATTGTTACTTGCACAGACACAGAATTGTTACTTGCACAGACACACAATTGTTACTGAGTGCCAGAGAATTGTTACTCAGGGACAGACAGAATTGTTACTGAGTGCCAGAGAATTGTTACTCAGGGACAGACAGAATTGTTACTGAGTGCCAGAGAATTGTTACTCAGGGACAGACAGAATTGTTACTGAGTGCCAGAGAATTGTTACTCTCACAGACACAAAATTGTTACTTGCACAGACACAGAATTGTTACTCGCACAGAGACAGAATTGTTACTCAGGGCCACAGAATTCATACTCAGGGACAGACAGAATTGTTACTGAGTGCCAGAGAATTGTTACTCAGGGACAGACAGAATTGTTACTGAGTGCCAGAGAATTGTTACTCTCACAGACACAAAATTGTTACTTGCACAGACACAGAATTGTTACTTGCACAGACACACAATTGTTACTGAGTGCCAGAGAATTGTTACTCAGGGACAGACAGAATTGTTACTGAGTGCCAGAGAATTGTTACTCAGGGACAGACAGAATTGTTACTGAGTGCCAGAGAATTGTTACTCAGGGACAGACAGAATTGTTACTGAGTGCCAGAGAATTGTTACTCTCACAGACACAAAATTGTTACTTGCACAGACACAGAATTGTTACTCGCACAGAGACAGAATTGTTACTCAGGGCCACAGAATTCATACTCAGGGACAGACAGAATTGTTACTGAGTGCCAGAGAATTGTTACTCAGGGACAGACAGAATTGTTACTGAGTGCCAGAGAATTGTTACTCTCACAGACACAAAATTGTTACTTGCACAGACACAGAATTGTTACTTGCACAGACACACAATTGTTACTGAGTGCCAGAGAATTGTTACTCAGGGACAGACAGAATTGTTACTGAGTGCCAGAGAATTGTTACTCAGGGACAGACAGAATTGTTACTGAGTGCCAGAGAATTGTTACTCAGGGACAGACAGAATTGTTACTGAGTGCCAGAGAATTGTTACTCTCACAGACACAAAATTGTTACTTGCACAGACACAGAATTGTTACTCGCACAGAGACAGAATTGTTACTCAGGGCCACAGAATTCATACTCAGGGACAGACAGAATTGTTACTGAGTGCCAGAGAATTGTTACTCAGGGACAGACAGAATTGTTACTGAGTGCCAGAGAATTGTTACTCTCACAGACACAAAATTGTTACTTGCACAGACACAGAATTGTTACTTGCACAGACACACAATTGTTACTCAGGGCCACAGAATTCATACTCAGGGACAGACAGAATTGTTACTGAGTGCCAGAGAATTCTTACTCAGGGCCACAGAATTCATACTCAGGGACAGACAGAATTGTTACTCAGGGACAGACAGAATTGTTACTGAGTGCCAGAGAATTGTTACTCAGGGACAGACAGAATTGTTACTGAGTGCCAGAGAATTGTTACTCTCACAGACACAAAATTGTTACTTGCACAGACACAGAATTGTTACTTGCACAGACACACAATTGTTACTCAGGGCCACAGAATTCATACTCAGGGACAGACAGAATTGTTACTGAGTGCCAGAGAATTGTTACTCAGGGACACCTAATCGTTGAATTAAATAGTATGTCAGACAACATGCAGAGGAGTGGCAGAGGAGGCAATGTTTTAGGAGCGAGCAGACGTGGCAGCAGAGGAAGGGGTCGAGGCAGCAGTATTCGCAGCCAGAGGCCAGTGCTCCCGGTGTCATCCAGCGGTCGTGTCTCCACCGACAACCCTGCCGTCATTGATTGGTTGGCTCGGTCGTCTTCCTCTTCCCAGGTCACCTCTGACACCTACAGCCAACGGTCGGTGGGTACGTCAGACACAACCGTTAGTTGGCATGGCCCGGGACCAAGCCCACTGAAATCACGTGTCCTCTACCTGCCCCTGTCCTTTGCTGTTCCCTCACCAAGCGAAGTATCGCATGCTGTGGGCTCAGCCCCACTGTACAGTGAGGAAGAGCTAACAGAGGGCGGTCAGGAACGGGGGGAGACATCGGCCTTTTCAGCAGCCAAGCGAACAAGTACTGGCGAGGAGAGTGGCTCGGTAGCCGGTCTAGAGACAGGTCTGTCTCCTGACCCAGACGCAGCCGAGGGGGCTAGTAGTGAGGCGGAGACCCTACTTGATGATGAGGAGGTTGATCGCACTTGGCAGCCTCGTCGTCATCAGGCAATTTCTTCCGCATCATCAGGAGAAGAGGGTGGCAGCTTGGCAGCGAGCAAAACAGTCGGTGGGTTGCCCAGGAGACAGCAGCAGGGTCGCATCAGTGTCAGTGGAGCCAAACGTCCACGGAGTAGAGCACCAGCTCCACTGCAGCCTACCACCACGGCCAGTAGTGGTGCCGGTGCGCACGGAGGAAGTAGCAGTCAGCCAGTGAAGAGTAGCGGGGGCAAAGTTTCCTACTCGGTGGTGTGGCAATTTTTCCTCAAGCCGCCCGAGGAAGTAAACGTAGCCGTATGTCGACTATGTGGCCAGAAATGCAAGCGTGGCCAGGGGGCCCATGTTGGGACTACAGCGTTGCGTCAGCATATGCAGCGTCACCATTCGGTGGCCTGGGAAAACCGTGATAAACATACGGCGGTTCTGCCTGCCCCAGCCCCCGCTCCATCACCCGCTCCGTTACTTGCTCCGTCACCCGACGTCGTCAATCGCCCTCTATCAGCCAGTCAAGGCTCCAACACCTCTGCTGAGGGGAGTTGTCGCTCATTGGCATCTTCCGCTCGTTCAGATGCTCCTTCTCCTGCTACTCCTCTTCTCGGATTCCGTCAACAGTCTTTCTTGGAATCCGTATCCAAGAGACAACAGTTTGCGAGCACGCACCCGACGGTGCAAAAGCTGAACGTCCTCCTGTCCAAGTTGCTGGTGCTGCAGTCCCTCCCTTTCCAACTGGTGGACTCAGCACCTTTCCGAGAAATGATGGCTTGTGCCGCGCCGCGGTGGAGAGTGCCAAGCCGTCATTTCTTTGCCCAAAAGGCAGTGCCAGCCCTGCATTCACATGTAGAAGAGATGGTGGGCCAGTCTTTGAGCATGTCGGTCTCTGCCAAAGTGCACGGCAGCGCCGACGTGTGGAGCTGTAACTACGGTCAGGGACAGTACATGTCATTTACGGCCCACTGGGTGAACGTGGTGCCGGCACAGCCGCACCAGCAACTTGGACAGGTCACGACGCTTTTGCCTCCACGTTTGCACGTCCTTGGTCCAGCAAGCATGTCCGCCTCTACCACCTCTTTTTCCGCCGTGTCCTCAGCCGCCACCCCCGTGCCAAGTCCCATTACCCGACCGGCATATCACATGTGCAGGGCGCAACGGTGTCACGCTGTGCTGCACCTGGTATGCCTTGGCGAACGTAGTCACACAGGGGAGGAACTGCTGAGTGTAATGAACAGAGAAATCGACAGATGGCTGTCTCCGCGCAAACTAAAAATCGGAACCATGTTGACTGACAACGGAAAGAACATGGTGTCTGCTCTGCGTCAAGGAAGGTTGTGCCATGCGCCATGCATGGCTCACGTGTTCAATCTGGTTGTCAAGCGGTTCCTAAAATCCACCATCCCACTGCAAGACATCCTTAAAATGTCACGTAAACTGTGCATGCATTTCAGCCATTCCTACACCGCAAAGAACACCCTCATTGAGCTGCAGCGGCAGAACGGAATTCCACAGCATCGCCTGATCTGCGACGTTGCAACAAGGTGGAATTCAACCCTACACATGTTAGACCGCCTTTACGAGCAGCGAAAGGCCATCACCGATTTCCTGATGTTACAAGCGGATAAAGGTACTCCCCTGTGTAACTTAGATGTCAGCCATTGGCAGCTCATGCGTGACACCTGCCGCTTGCTCAGGCCCTTTGAGGAGGCCACGCTATTCGTGAGTCGGCAGGACTATGGGATGAACGACGTCATTCCTCTGTTGCACGTCCTGGAACAAATGCTGTTAACAATGGCTGGTCAGGGTGCGGTAGACGTGGCGCACAGATCTCAACGCCACATGACCCCTGTGGGGGCAGGACAGGAAGAAGAGGAGGAGGTAGAGGAGGACATTTGTGCTCAGGAATTATTGAGTGAAATGGGTGGTTTTTCCACTCAGCGGACAGGAGTGGAGGAGCAGGAGCATCTGGTAGAGGAGGAGGAGGAGGAGACAGAGGACCCAGACGCACCGTGGCAGTATGCTGTGGAGATGGAGGCAGGGAGTCCCTCGCATTCCTTGGCACAAATGGCCCATAGCATGCTCGGTTGCTTGCGTAGCGACAGCCGAATAATAACCATCAGACAGAGGGATGACTTTTGGCTGTCCACCTTGTTGGACCCTCGCTACCGGTCCAAAATGGTGGCCTTTTTCACACCTGCTGAGAGGGAGGCCAAAATTACGTACTATAAAAACCACCTATGTAGTCAGTTGGTCTCTGCCTTTGTGCGCCAACGTCCATCCTCAGACACTGTGGGCCCTGTGCGCTCGCGTTCCGCTGGCATGGCAGCAGGGGAGGGGTGGGGTGGTAGGAGCAGTGGCAGCTCCACCAGCAGCGGCTGCCTCAGTCTGCAGTCGATGATGAGTAGCTTTCTTCACCAGCGCAGTGAGGAAACTACTAACCAGCCGCAGCAGCAGCAGCAGCATCAGGTGGACCTGGAGCAGGAGCTCAAACAACAGGCTTGGGCCTACTTGGACAGCACCCTGCCAACCGAGGTAGACAATCCCCTTGACTACTGGGCAACGAAACTTGACCTTTGGCCCCAACTAGCTGAATTTGCCCTTGAAAGGCTGTCATGCCCGGCCAGTAGCGTGGCATCGGAGCGCGTGTTTAGTGCGGCAGGAGGTATTGTAACTCCGCGGAGGACACGACTGTCCACCCAAAGTGTGGAGAGACTCACGTTTGTGAAAATGAATCAGGCGTGGATTAGTCTGGATTTCAAACCACCAGTTCCTGACACAACTGACTAAATCCGCCATGAATCATGCCTCAAACATGTGCCACTTTCAGGTCTCCTCACACTGCTGGTGTGTTGAATTTTTTGACATAGGGTGCTGGCAGATTACGGGCCTCCTATAGCTGCTGCCAGGCCCCTAATCTGCCATAGGCCCCTATATACCGCCTCCTCCTGCTGCTGCCAGGTCCAGAGTCTCTCATGGGTCCCTGTACGGCCTCCCATTGCTGCTGTCTCCATCGCCACACTCTGCTGCCATGTGCCACTTTCAGGTCTCTTCACACTGCTGGTGTGTTAAATTTTTTGACATAGGGTGCAGGCAGATTACGGGCCTCACATAGCTGCTGCCAGGCCCCTAATCTGCCATGGGCCCCTATATACCACCTCCTCCTGCTGCTGCCAGGTCCAGAGTCTCTCATGGGTCCCTGTACGGCCTCCCATTGCTGCTGTCTCCATCGCCACACTCTGCTGCCATGTGCCACTTTCAGGTCTCTTCACACTGCTGGTGTGTAAAATTTTTTGACATAGGGTGCTGCAAGATAACGGGCCTCACATAGCTGCTGCCAGGCCCCTAATCTGCCATGGGCCCCAATATACCGCCTCCTCATGCTGCTGCCAGGTCCAGAGTCTCTCATGGGTCCCTGTACGGCCTCCCATTGCTGCTGTCTCCATCGCCACACTCTGCTGCCATGTGCCACTTTCAGGTCTCTTCACACTGCTGGTGTGTTAAATTTTTTGACATAGGGTGCTGCAAGATAACGGGCCTCACATAGCTGCTGCCAGGCCCCTAATCTGCCATGGGCCCCTATATACCACCTCCTCCTGCTGCTGCCAGGTCCAGAGTCTCTCATGGGTCCCTGTACGGCCTCCCATTGCTGCTGTCTCCATCGCCACACTCTGCTGCCATGTGCCACTTTCAGGTCTCTTCACACTGCTGGTGTGTTAAATTTTTTGACATAGGGTGCTGCAAGATAACGGGCCTCACATAGCTGCTGCCAGGCCCCTAATCTGCCATGGGCCCCTATATACCGCCTCCTCATGCTGCTGCCAAGTCCAGAGTCTGTCATGGTCCCTGTACGGCCTCCCATTGCTGCTGTCTCCATCGCCACACTCTGCTGCCATGTGCCACTTTCAGGTCTCTTCACACTGCTGGTGTGTTAAATTTTTTGACATAGGGTGCTGCAAGATAACGGGCCTCACATAGCTGCTGCCAGGCCCCTAATCTGCCATGGGCCCCTATATACCGCCTCCTCATGCTGCTGCCAAGTCCAGAGTCTGTCATGGTCCCTGTACGGCCTCCCATTGCTGCTGTCTCCATCGCCACACTCTGCTGCCATGTGCCACTTTCAGGTCTCTTCACACTGCTGGTGTGTTAAATTTTTTGACATAGGGTGCTGCAAGATAACGGGCCTCACATAGCTGCTGCCAGGCCCCTAATCTGCCATGGGCCCCTATATACCGCCTCCTCATGCTGCTGCCAAGTCCAGAGTCTGTCATGGTCCCTGTACGGCCTCCCATTGCTGCTGTCTCCATCGCCACACTCTGCTGCCATGTGCCACTTTCAGGTCTCTTCACACTGCTGGTGTGTTAAATTTTTTGACATAGGGTGCTGGCAGATTACGGGCCTCCTATAGCTGCTGCCAGGCCCCTAATCTGCCATGGGCCCCTATATACCGCCTCCTCATGCTGCTGCCAAGTCCAGAGTCTGTCATGGTCCCTGTACGGCCTCCCATTGCTGCTGTCTCCATCGCCACACTCTGCTGCCATGTGCCACTTTCAGGTCTCTTCACACTGCTGGTGTGTTAAATTTTTTGACATAGGGTGCAGGCAGATTACGGGCCTCACATAGCTGCTGCCAGGCCCCTAATCTGCCATGGGCCCCTATATACCACCTCCTCCTGCTGCTGCCAGGTCCAGAGTCTCTCATGGGTCCCTGTACGGCCTCCCATTGCTGCTGTCTCCATCGCCACACTCTGCTGCCATGTGCCACTTTCAGGTCTCTTCACACTGCTGGTGTGTAAAATTTTTTGACATAGGGTGCTGCAAGATAACGGGCCTCACATAGCTGCTGCCAGGCCCCTAATCTGCCATGGGCCCCTATATACCGCCTCCTCATGCTGCTGCCAAGTCCAGAGTCTGTCATGGTCCCTGTACGGCCTCCCATTGCTGCTGTCTCCATCGCCACACTCTGCTGCCATGTGCCACTTTCAGGTCTCTTCACACTGCTGGTGTGTTAAATTTTTTGACATAGGGTGCAGGCAGATTACGGGCCTCACATAGCTGCTGCCAGGCCCCTAATCTGCCATGGGCCCCTATATACCACCTCCTCCTGCTGCTGCCAGGTCCAGAGTCTCTCATGGGTCCCTGTACGGCCTCCCATTGCTGCTGTCTCCATCGCCACACTCTGCTGCCATGTGCCACTTTCAGGTCTCTTCACACTGCTGGTGTGTTAAATTTTTTGACATAGGGTGCTGCAAGATAACGGGCCTCACATAGCTGCTGCCAGGCCCCTAATCTGCCATGGGCCCCTATATACCGCCTCCTCATGCTGCTGCCAAGTCCAGAGTCTGTCATGGTCCCTGTACGGCCTCCCATTGCTGCTGTCTCCATCGCCACACTCTGCTGCCATGTGCCACTTTCAGGTCTCTTCACACTGCTGGTGTGTTAAATTTTTTGACATAGGGTGCTGGCAGATTACGGGCCTCCTATAGCTGCTGCCAGGCCCCTAATCTGCCATGGGCCCCTATATACCGCCTCCTCATGCTGCTGCCAAGTCCAGAGTCTGTCATGGTCCCTGTACGGCCTCCCATTGCTGCTGTCTCCATCGCCACACTCTGCTGCCATGTGCCACTTTCAGGTCTCTTCACACTGCTGGTGTGTTAAATTTTTTGACATAGGGTGCAGGCAGATTACGGGCCTCACATAGCTGCTGCCAGGCCCCTAATCTGCCATGGGCCCCTATATACCACCTCCTCCTGCTGCTGCCAGGTCCAGAGTCTCTCATGGGTCCCTGTACGGCCTCCCATTGCTGCTGTCTCCATCGCCACACTCTGCTGCCATGTGCCACTTTCAGGTCTCTTCACACTGCTGGTGTGTTAAATTTTTTGACATAGGGTGCTGCAAGATAACGGGCCTCACATAGCTGCTGCCAGGCCCCTAATCTGCCATGGGCCCCTATATACCGCCTCCTCATGCTGCTGCCAAGTCCAGAGTCTGTCATGGTCCCTGTACGGCCTCCCATTGCTGCTGTCTCCATCGCCACACTCTGCTGCCATGTGCCACTTTCAGGTCTCTTCACACTGCTGGTGTGTTAAATTTTTTGACATAGGGTGCTGCAAGATAACGGGCCTCACATAGCTGCTGCCAGGCCCCTAATCTGCCATGGGCCCCTATATACCGCCTCCTCATGCTGCTGCCAAGTCCAGAGTCTGTCATGGTCCCTGTACGGCCTCCCATTGCTGCTGTCTCCATCGCCACACTCTGCTGCCATGTGCCACTTTCAGGTCTCTTCACACTGCTGGTGTGTTAAATTTTTTGACATAGGGTGCTGCAAGATAACGGGCCTCACATAGCTGCTGCCAGGCCCCTAATCTGCCATGGGCCCCTATATACCGCCTCCTCATGCTGCTGCCAAGTCCAGAGTCTGTCATGGTCCCTGTACGGCCTCCCATTGCTGCTGTCTCCATCGCCACACTCTGCTGCCATGTGCCACTTTCAGGTCTCTTCACACTGCTGGTGTGTTAAATTTTTTGACATAGGGTGCTGCAAGATAACGGGCCTCACATAGCTGCTGCCAGGCCCCTAATCTGCCATGGGCCCCTATATACCGCCTCCTCATGCTGCTGCCAAGTCCAGAGTCTGTCATGGTCCCTGTACGGCCTCCCATTGCTGCTGTCTCCATCGCCACACTCTGCTGCCATGTGCCACTTTCAGGTCTCTTCACACTGCTGGTGTGTTAAATTTTTTGACATAGGGTGCTGCAAGATAACGGGCCTCACATAGCTGCTGCCAGGCCCCTAATCTGCCATGGGCCCCTATATACCGCCTCCTCATGCTGCTGCCAAGTCCAGAGTCTGTCATGGTCCCTGTACGGCCTCCCATTGCTGCTGTCTCCATCGCCACACTCTGCTGCCATGTGCCACTTTCAGGTCTCTTCACACTGCTGGTGTGTTAAATTTTTTGACATAGGGTGCTGGCAGATTACGGGCCTCCTATAGCTGCTGCCAGGCCCCTAATCTGCCATGGGCCCCTATATACCGCCTCCTCATGCTGCTGCCAAGTCCAGAGTCTGTCATGGTCCCTGTACGGCCTCCCATTGCTGCTGTCTCCATCGCCACACTCTGCTGCCATGTGCCACTTTCAGGTCTCTTCACACTGCTGGTGTGTTAAATTTTTTGACATAGGGTGCAGGCAGATTACGGGCCTCACATAGCTGCTGCCAGGCCCCTAATCTGCCATGGGCCCCTATATACCACCTCCTCCTGCTGCTGCCAGGTCCAGAGTCTCTCATGGGTCCCTGTACGGCCTCCCATTGCTGCTGTCTCCATCGCCACACTCTGCTGCCATGTGCCACTTTCAGGTCTCTTCACACTGCTGGTGTGTAAAATTTTTTGACATAGGGTGCTGCAAGATAACGGGCCTCACATAGCTGCTGCCAGGCCCCTAATCTGCCATGGGCCCCTATATACCGCCTCCTCATGCTGCTGCCAAGTCCAGAGTCTGTCATGGTCCCTGTACGGCCTCCCATTGCTGCTGTCTCCATCGCCACACTCTGCTGCCATGTGCCACTTTCAGGTCTCTTCACACTGCTGGTGTGTTAAATTTTTTGACATAGGGTGCAGGCAGATTACGGGCCTCACATAGCTGCTGCCAGGCCCCTAATCTGCCATGGGCCCCTATATACCACCTCCTCCTGCTGCTGCCAGGTCCAGAGTCTCTCATGGGTCCCTGTACGGCCTCCCATTGCTGCTGTCTCCATCGCCACACTCTGCTGCCATGTGCCACTTTCAGGTCTCTTCACACTGCTGGTGTGTTAAATTTTTTGACATAGGGTGCTGCAAGATAACGGGCCTCACATAGCTGCTGCCAGGCCCCTAATCTGCCATGGGCCCCTATATACCGCCTCCTCATGCTGCTGCCAAGTCCAGAGTCTGTCATGGTCCCTGTACGGCCTCCCATTGCTGCTGTCTCCATCGCCACACTCTGCTGCCATGTGCCACTTTCAGGTCTCTTCACACTGCTGGTGTGTTAAATTTTTTGACATAGGGTGCTGGCAGATTACGGGCCTCCTATAGCTGCTGCCAGGCCCCTAATCTGCCATGGGCCCCTATATACCGCCTCCTCATGCTGCTGCCAAGTCCAGAGTCTGTCATGGTCCCTGTACGGCCTCCCATTGCTGCTGTCTCCATCGCCACACTCTGCTGCCATGTGCCACTTTCAGGTCTCTTCACACTGCTGGTGTGTTAAATTTTTTGACATAGGGTGCAGGCAGATTACGGGCCTCACATAGCTGCTGCCAGGCCCCTAATCTGCCATGGGCCCCTATATACCACCTCCTCCTGCTGCTGCCAGGTCCAGAGTCTCTCATGGGTCCCTGTACGGCCTCCCATTGCTGCTGTCTCCATCGCCACACTCTGCTGCCATGTGCCACTTTCAGGTCTCTTCACACTGCTGGTGTGTTAAATTTTTTGACATAGGGTGCTGCAAGATAACGGGCCTCACATAGCTGCTGCCAGGCCCCTAATCTGCCATGGGCCCCTATATACCGCCTCCTCATGCTGCTGCCAAGTCCAGAGTCTGTCATGGTCCCTGTACGGCCTCCCATTGCTGCTGTCTCCATCGCCACACTCTGCTGCCATGTGCCACTTTCAGGTCTCTTCACACTGCTGGTGTGTTAAATTTTTTGACATAGGGTGCTGCAAGATAACGGGCCTCACATAGCTGCTGCCAGGCCCCTAATCTGCCATGGGCCCCAATATACCGCCTCCTCATGCTGCTGCCAGGTCCAGAGTCTCTCATGGGTCCCTGTACGGCCTCCCATTGCTGCTGTCTCCATCGCCACACTCTGCTGCCATGTGCCACTTTCAGGTCTCTTCACACTGCTGGTGTGTTAAATTTTTTGACATAGGGTGCTGCAAGATAACGGGCCTCACATAGCTGCTGCCAGGCCCCTAATCTGCCATGGGCCCCTATATACCGCCTCCTCATGCTGCTGCCAAGTCCAGAGTCTGTCATGGTCCCTGTACGGCCTCCCATTGCTGCTGTCTCCATCGCCACACTCTGCTGCCATGTGCCACTTTCAGGTCTCTTCACACTGCTGGTGTGTTAAATTTTTTGACATAGGGTGCAGGCAGATTACGGGCCTCACATAGCTGCTGCCAGGCCCCTAATCTGCCATGGGCCCCTATATACCGCCTCCTCCTGCTGCTGCCAGGTCCAGAGTCTCTCATGGGTCCCTGTACGGCCTCCCATTGCTGCTGTCTCCATCGCCACACTCTGCTGCCATGTGCCACTTTCAGGTCTCTTCACACTGCTGGTGTGTTAAATTTTTTGACATAGGGTGCTGCAAGATAACGGGCCTCACATAGCTGCTGCCAGGCCCCTAATCTGCCATGGGCCCCTATATACCGCCTCCTCATGCTGCTGCCAAGTCCAGAGTCTGTCATGGTCCCTGTACGGCCTCCCATTGCTGCTGTCTCCATCGCCACACTCTGCTGCCATGTGCCACTTTCAGGTCTCTTCACACTGCTGGTGTGTTAAATTTTTTGACATAGGGTGCAGGCAGATTACGGGCCTCACATAGCTGCTGCCAGGCCCCTAATCTGCCATGGGCCCCTATATAACGCCTCCTCATGCTGCTGCCAAGTTCAGAGTCTGTCATGGGTCCCTGTACGGCCTCCCATTGCTGCTGTCTCCATCGCCACACTCTGCCATGTGCCACTTTCAGGTCTCCTCACACTGCTGGTGTGTTGAATTTTTTGACATAGGGTGCTGGCAGATTACGGGCCTCCTATAGCTGCTGCCAGGCCCCTAATCTGCCATAAGCCCCTATATACCGCCTCCTCATGCTGCTGCCAAGTCCAGAGTCTGTCATGGGTCCCTGTACGGCCTCCCATTGCTGCTGTCTCCATCGCCACACTCTGCCATGTGCCACTTTCAGGTCTCCTCACACACTGCTGGTGTGTTGAATTTTTTGACATAGGGTGCTGGCAGATTACGGGCCTCCTATAGCTGCTGCCAGGCCCCTAATCTGCCGTAGGCCCCTATATACCGCCTCCTCATGCTGCTGCCAGGTCCAGAGTCTCTCATGGGTCCCTGTACGGCCTCCCATTGCTGCTGTCTCCATCGCCACACTCTGCCATGTGCCACTTTCAGGTCTCCTCACACTGCTGGTGTGTTCCATTTTTTGTCATAGGGTGCTGGCAGATTATGGGCCTCCCATAACTGCTGCCAGGCCCCTAATCTGCCATGGGCCCCTATACCGACTCCTCATGCTGTGACGTTGCAACAAGGTGGAATTCAACCCTACATATGTTAGACCGCCTTTACGAACAGCAAAAGGCCATCACAGATTTCCTGATGTTAAAAGCAGATAAAGGTACTCCCTGTGTAACTTAGATGTCAGCCATTGGCAGCTCATGCGTGACACCTGCGCTTGCTCAGGCCCTTTGAGGAGGCCACGCTATTCGTGAGTCGGCAGGACTATGGGATGAACGACGTCATTCCTCTGTTGCACGTCCTGGAACAAATGCTGTTAACAATGGCTGGTCAGGGTGCGGTAGACGTGGCGCACAGATCTCAACGCCACATGGCCCCTGTGGGGGCAGGACTGGAAGAAGAGGAGGAGGTAGAGGAGGACATTGGTGCTCAGGAATTATTGAGTGAAATGGGTGGTTTTTCCACTCAGCGGACAGGAGTGGAGGAGCAGGAGCATCTGGTAGAGGAGGAGGAAGAGGAGACAGAGGACCTAGACGCACCGTGGCAGTATGCTGTGGAGATGGAGGCAGGGAGTCCCTCGCATTCCTTGGCACAAATGGCCCATAGCATGCTCGGTTGCTTGCGTAGCGACAGCCGAATAATAACCATCAGACAGAGGGATGACTTTTGGCTGTCCACCTTGTTGGACCCTCGCTACCGTTCAAAAATGGTGGCCTTTTTCACACCTGCTGAGAGGGAGGCCAAAATAACGTACTATAAAAAACACCTATGTAGTCAGCTGGTCTCTGCCTGTCTGCGCCAACGTCCATCCTCAGACACTGTGGGCCCTGTGCGCTCGTGTTCCGCTGCCATGGCAGCAGGGGAGGGGTGGGGTGGTAGGAGCAGTGGCAGCTCCACCAGCAGCGGCTGCCTCAGTCTGCAGTCGATGATGAGTAGCTTTCTTCACCAGCGCAGTGAGGAAACTACTAACCAGCCGCAGCAGCAGCAGCAGCATCAGGTGGACCTGGAGCAGGACCTCAAACAACAGGCTTAGGCCTACTTGGACAGCACCCTGCCAACCGAGGTAGACAATCCCCTTGACTACTGGGCAACGAAACTTGACCTTTGGCCCCAACTAGCTGAATTTGCCCTTGAAAGGCTGTCATGCCCGGCCAGTAGCGTGGCATCGGAGCGCGTGTTTAGTGCGGCAGGAGGTATTGCAACTCCGCGGAGGACACGACTGTCCACCCAAAGTGTGGAGAGACTGACGTTTGTGAAAATGAATCAGGCGTGGATTAGTCTGGATTTCAAACCACCAGTTCCTGACACAACTGACTAAATCCGCCATGAATCATGCCCCAAACATGTGCCACTTTCAGGTCTCCTCACACTGCTGGTGTGTTCCATTTTTTGTCATAGGGTGCTGGCAGATTACGGGCCTCCCATAGCTGCTGCCAGGCCCCTAATCTGCCATGGGCCCCTATACCGCCTCCTCATGCTGCTGCCAAGTCCAGAGTCTCTCATGGGTCCCTGTACGGCCTCCCATTGCTGCTGCCTCCATCGCCACACTCTGCCATGTGCCACTTTCAGGTCTCCTCACACTGCTGGTGTGTTCCATTTTTTGTCATAGGGTGCTGGCAGATTACGGGCCTCCCATAGCTGCTGCCAGGCCCCTAATCTGCCATGGGCCCCTATACCGCCTCCTCATGCTGCTGCCAGGTCCAGAGTCTCTCATGGGTCCCTGTACGGCCTCCCATTGCTGCTGTCTCCATCGCCACACTCTGCCATGTGCCACTTTCAGGTCTCCTCACACTGCTGGTGGGTTCCATTTTTTGTCATAGGGTGCTGGCAGATTACGGGCCTCCCATAGCTGCTGCCAGGCCCGTAATCTGCCATGGGCCCCCGTACCGACTCCTCATGCTGCTGCCAGGCCCGTAATCTGTCATGGGCCACTGTTGTCGCTTGTTGGCATATTCCGCTCGTTCAGATGCTCCTTCTCCTGCTACTCCTCTTCACGGATTCCGTCAGCAGTCTTTCTTGGAATCCGTTTCCAAGAGACAACAGTTTGCGAGCACGCACCCGACGGTGCAGAAGCTGAACGTCCTCCTGTCCAAGTTGCTGCTGCCAGGCTCGTAATCTGTCATGCGCCCCTGTACCGCCTCCTCATGCTGCTGCCAGGTCCAGAGTGTGTCATGGGCCCCCGTACCGACTCCTCATGCTGCTGCCAGGCCCGTAATCTGTCATGGGCCCCTGTACCGCCTCCCCATGCTGCTGCCAGGTCCAGAGTGTGTCATGGGTCCCTGTACGGCCTCCCATTGCTGCTGCCAGGCCCGTAATCTGCCATGGGCCCCTGTACCGACTCCTCATGCTGCTGCCAGGCCCGTAATCTGTCATGGGCCCCTGTACCGCCTCCTCATGCTGCTGCCAGGTCCAGAGTGTGTCATGGGTCCCTGTACGGCCTCCCATTGCTGCTGTCTCTATCGCCACACTCTGCCATGTGCCACTTTCAGGTCTCCTCACACTGCTGGTGGTTTCCATTTTTGTCATAGGGTGCTGTATGGCCTCCCATTGCTGCTGCCTCCACCGCCACACTGTGGCTCCACACTCTGGTTTTGGCCCCGTGACTGCCCAAATGAGTGAAGTGTGCGGTGATTCTAAGATCGACGGCACTCATCTGCATGTCATACTGACTGACAGTATTATTTCTCTTCCCCAGCAGACTCCAAGGGCATTTAAATTAAAGGTACAGTGTTCTGCACTAATATTAAGTCTCTCTGAAGCCTAGAAACACCCTTTTTTAAGTTAAATTCACAGCGAATTTATTCGACTCGAATCGAATATTGTCCACGAATTCGCCGAATCAGTCGAATCGAATTTTTCATTTCTTCGCTCATCTCTACCTATGATCTATATATTTATTATTATTTTTCCATATATATCCTCAGAATCATTTGGTACTGTGGATCTTGTTTCACTTGGGGTGGCTATACAGGAAGTCCCTACATTCGAGAAGCGGGTCTGATAGTCTCACTATTGAGAAGGTAATAGTAGTATCCATTGACTACTGTAGAGGGAGGCCTGGTGAACTTTGGATGTGTTTTGGTTTTCATATTTCTATACACATACTATGTATTTTTGTGTTCCAGCTTTTTACATACCAGGAGGTCCCTGAGATATATTGGGAACACATCTGTTGAATACATGGTTCACTTTAATAGAAGCTGGAAACCCATGGAAACCCAGGATAACTATCTTACCATTACACAACTCTGCCTTGTATGGTACTCTATTTGCTAAGATGACCCTAAATTGAAGACGCCAAGTGCTTTTTAACATGATTTTATCTTTTTCACATGTACACCGTGCTCATGTTTAACCTCCTTATGATCTATGTGATCAAATAAAGTATTGTTTGAAATTCTTTTGAATTTATATTACTCCGCGTGGATCATTTAGTAACCTTCTTTTTTCAGGTAGGGGTGTTCTTGTCACACTACCATATTGCTTAGTATGTACCTTTTGGGTTTATGAATCCACACTTATATAAGTGAGTCGGAGATATGCCAATGACACCAGGTATTCGTGTCATTTTGGGTGGCTTGTTTTTGCTTTATTGTTTTGAAATTTTAGGGGGGGGCTGGGGGCGCTGCTGCACACAGCAGGTTTTTTACCTTTATGCATAGATTGCATGAAGGTAAAAAACCTTGAGCTTTTACAACCACTTTAATTTGTAAGCTGCTGTGGGTAAATTGCTATTCTAAGTTTCACCGCAGTTTGATAATATTTAAAGATAACCCAGTAAAAATTTATTGTGAAGATACATTTTTATCTCCTGTCTGAGTTATAAATAAAGGATTTTGTCTTCTCTCAAAATGATGAACATAATATGAAGCTAGAGAAGATACTTTGACTCTTAACTAATGTGCAGACAGCAGGAGGGCAAGAGTCTCTATCACTTTGCAGTAGCCCTACAGAATTAGAGAGGAGACTGTGAGCCAGACCTTCTCATCCAACATCAATGCCTGACCTCACAAATGCACTTTTGGAAGAATGGTCAAACATTCCCATAGATACCCTTCTAAACCTAGTGGACAGCCTTCCCAGAAGAGTTGGAGCTGTTATAGCTGCAAAGGATGGACCAACTCAATATTGAACCCTACGGACTAAGACTGGGATGCCATTAAAGCATTAAAGGTCATGTGCATGTAAAGGTGTCCCAATACTTTTGGCAATATAGTGTATATGTACAGTGTGTATGTATATATATGTATATATATATATATATATATATATATATATATACAGTGGGGATCGAAAGTTTGGGCACCCCAGCTAAAAAGTTGTATTAATGTGCATAAAGAAGCCAAGGAAAGATGGAAAAATCTCCAAAAGGCATCAAATTACAGATTAGACATTCTTATAATATGTCAACAAAAGTTAGATTTTATTTCCATCATTTACACTTTCAAAATAACAGAAAACAAAAAAATGGCATCTGCAAAAGTTTGGGCACCCTGCAGAGTTAATATCTTGTACTGCCCCCTTTGGCAAGTATCACAGCTTGTAAACGCTTTTTGTAGCCAGCCAAGAGTCTTTCAATTCTTGTTTGAGGTATCTTTGCCCATTCTTTCTTACAAAAGTCTTCCAGTTCTTTTAGATTTCTGGGCTGTCTGTCACGCACTGCTCTTTTAAGGTCTATCCATAGATTTTCAATTATGTTGAGGTCAGGAGATTGTGAAGGCCATGGCAAAACCTTCAGTTTACGCCTCTTGATGTAATCCCCTGTGGATTTCAAGGTGTGTTTAGGATCCTCTCTTTAACTTCAGCTTTTTCACAGATGGCATCAAGTTACCATCCAAAATTTGCTGAAATTTTATTGAATCCATTTTTCCTTCTACTCATGAGATGTTCCCTGTGCCACTGGCTGCAACACAACCCCAAAGCATGATTGATCCAACCCCATGCTTAACAGTTGGACAGAGGTTCTTTTCATTAAATTCTGTGCCCCTTCTTCTCCAAACGTACGTTTGCTCATTCCGGCCAAAAAGTTCAATTTTAACCTCATCGGTCCACAGAACTTGTTTCCAAAATGCATCAGGCTTGTCTATATGTTGATTTGCAAAGTTCAAACGATGATTTTTGTGGTGAGGACGTAGAAGAGGTTTTCTTCTGATGACTCTTCCATGAAGACCATATTTGTACAAGTATCTCTTTATAGTGGAATAGTGTACCACAACTCCAGTGTCTGCCAGATCTTTCTGGAGGGATCGTGCAGTCAAACGTGGGTTTTGAATTGTTTTTCTCACAATCCTGCGAGCTGTTCTGTCTGATATTTTTCTTGGTCTTCCAGATGTTGCTTTAACTTCCACTGTTCCTGATGACTGCCATTTCTTAATTACATTCCGAACAGAGGATATTGACATCTGAAAACGCTTTGCTATCTTCTTATAGCCTTCTCCACCTTTGTGAGCGTCAACTATTTTCAGTTTCAGTTTTCTAGACAACTGCTTAGAAGAACTCATGGTGCTGATTGGGCAAGGTCAGATGAGTCTGGGCATTTAAAACCTTTGAGATTGACATAACCTGGTCTTGTCCAGATGATGATTGAGAACAATCCATGACACTGGCAGGTCTCAGCTTTACAAAGGGGGCAGTGCATGCTATAAATTCTGCAGGGTGCCCAAACTTTTGCAGACGCCATTTTTTTGTTTTCTGTTATTTTGAAAGTGTAAATGATGGAAATAAAATCTAACTTTTGTTGACATAATATAAGAATGTCTAATCTGTAATTTGATGCCTTTTGGAGATTTTTCCATCTTTCCTTGGCTTCTTTATGCACATTAATACAAATTTTTAGCTGGGGTGCCCAAACTTTCGATCCCCACTGTATATATATATATATATATACAGGGGAGGACTGACCATTTGGAAACTCAGGCACTGCCCGAGGGCCCGGGGTCAGTAGGGGGCCCCATGAGATGCCCCTGGTACCTTTTTCATAGGCTCTTTTGAGTTTGGGCAAGGACACAGGGGCCCCATGATCCTTTATTGCCCGGGGGGCCTCATGAGTTGTCAGTCCGCCCCTGTATATATATATATATATATATATATATACATACAAACAAATGTTTTGCCTTTCATTTTTATTTTAAACTGAATGGGTTGTTTTAAAGGTAAGAGTTCATATATACTTTAAATATTCTAGCAATTTTTCCGATCTGTCCCCAGTGACTGTGGCTGTACTGTGGCTGTGGTATAAACGGGGCATCATTGCTCTCTTATCTCCTGATCCCTCTCCTTTATCACCCTTATTTGATAACCCTGCTCTTTCTCCAGGGTTGGGCAATTCTACTATCGGTCCCTTTATGCGTGCCTCCTGGCCTGTAGCTTTATTTGCCCCCGGTCGGGTCTCCCGCTTCTTCAGGGTGGATCTAAGGATTGGTTGACCACTTTACATCTGTCCTCATTTTGCAAACACTTATATTCTTCCTCCCTCACCCATCACCCACTTTCTGAGTTTGAGCAGTTGTGCTCCCTCTCTGACCTGCCGAGACATGTTCTTGCTTCCCTCTACAACGTGTTACACAAAGCTCTTCATTCCGAACTCCCTCCTTACACCAAGGCATGGGCTCAAGACCTAGGTAAAGATGTCTTGGTGGCGGACTCATCCACATCACTCCTCTTCACTCATAAATCGTCCATTTCTTGCTATTCCCAGGAAAAAACTTTAAGCTCCTTTATTGCTGGTATAGGGACCCCCTCTCCCTGCACAACATTTTTCCCTCTACACCTAATCTCTGCTGGTGCTGTACTAAAGTTGTTGGTACACAGTTCCATATTTGGTGGGATTGTGACCAAATACAACCCTTCTGGCGACAGGTTTTTGCGGTGTATAACAGGGTCTATGGTGAGTCCTTGGCCCCTGCGCCAGAGATTGCTCTACTCTCTATATTACCGGGCAATGCAAAAGAAAATTCTGTTGTGCTTTTTTCTCTCTGTGGCCCCTTTGATACCCCTCTTTTGGAAAACAGCCACCCCCCCCCCCCCCACCTCTTCCGATGTGTGTTTCTGTGCTTAATGATATCATGCTTATGGAGGAAATGCTGGCGTTTGCCAATGATACCTATGATAAACATAAGTTACTGTGGTCAGTCTGGCTCTATTTCACCTCCTCTTCAACTCTCCGTGAGATGTGTTCCCCTGTCATGCCCTGATAGAATTGTGCTTTGCTCCCCCGATAAATTTTTTTTCTCCTGCGGGGTCCGCCAGTGTGGCGAGCTGCACCAGGTGTGGTTGGCGGGATCACCTCGGTGGGATACTGGTAGAGGACAGCCTTGGTTCTGCTTTTTGCCGTTCCCGTCTCCCGACCCCCTTTCTTCTCATCTTTCTCTATCTCTACAACTGACTTCTCTTTTTTCTTTTCTCCTTATATTTTCTTTTCTTTTTTTTGCTGTTTGGGTTTATACTCTTGATCATGCAGAGGTATCTAATTTCGTTCCTTACATCTCGCTGGGGATGCCCCCTCGAAACTCTGTTTATTCATATCTCCATAATATGTGATACTATGTTATTGATGCTTCCATCTTTCTGTTGTATGGAATAATTTTCACCTACCCACATGGATCATCATCACATCTGTGATGTGGTGTTTCTTATGTTTATCTACTTGTATTTGTTATAATTTTTTCTCATGCCTTGTTTTGTTAATCTGCTGAAAAAGTAATAAAGACAAATTTGCCTTTAAGTATTGAAGCAAAAGGCAATACTTTAATGGTAGCCTTCACTAATGTGGACCTGTTGCTTGTGCATTTCAGAATTTACTATTATGTGTTTACCCATGGTTGCAAACACTAATAGACAAACCCATATTCCATTACCACCCCAGGCTAATAAAATATTTGTAAACTGGTGGCCCTGAGTGGAAATACTCCCTCAATTAATCCTCAATCAGAGCAGGACCCACATTCAGTGAGAGCTACTGAACATTATACAGCTATCTCTTCAGGCCTGCTATCATACTGTCTTCCAGCACTGGCTTCTTTTACAACTCTGAGATGTTATGTGACTGAGTCCAGAGAACTGTGAAGCAATTATATGAAAAGCTGTACTACAATAAACCATGCTCTTTAAGAGAATCCCAACCTTCACCACGGTCAGTAGTTATTGTCTACCTGGACAATTATAATTACAAAATCACCAAAATACCCTGTCACATACTTACAGTTGTGCTCAAAACTTTGCATACCCTGGCAGAAATTGTGAAATTTTGGCATTGATATTGAAAATATGACTGATCATGCCAAAATATGCTCGTTTATTGAAGGATGATGATCACATGAAGCCATTTTTTATCAAATAGTTGTTTGGCTCCCTTTTAAATCATGATAACAGAAATCACCCAAATGACCATGATCAAAAGTTTACATACCCTGGAATGTTTGGCCTTGGTACAGACACACAAGGTGACACACACGGGTTAAAATGCCAGTTAGAGGTTATTGTCCCACATCTGTGGCTTTATAAATTGCAATTAGTGTCTGTGTATAAATAGTCAATGAGTTTGTTAGCTCTTACGTGGATTCACTGACTAGGCTAGATACTGAGCCATGGGGATCAGAAAATAACTGTCAAAAGTCTTGCATAACAAGGTAATGGAAATTTATAAAGATGGAAAAGGACATAAAAAGATGTCCAAAGCCTTGAATATTCTTGGTTGGTCTACCTGTGATTGGCATATTCAAGGCTAATCAAAAATCAAAAATCTAAGCACTTGTTACAGTAGGTGATATGGAAATACTGTAACAGTGGAAGTCTATTTCTCCCATCACTCTCTTTTCTCTTTCCCTTTCCTTTACTTTTGCTCTGGACTTCCAGTCCAGCTGTATTGTGTTGTTTCCATTGCCTTTAGTGTTTAGGGTGAGTAGGCCCTGCCCACAACCATACAGACCAGTCTATCTGTTGTCAGTGATGTCTGTGTACAGACAGATGTAATATCACAGTGCTATGTGTTAATATGTATAAGCACTTCCTGCCTCTGGAGGGATGGCGTAAAAAAAACAGAAGGAGGAAGTTGAGAGAGAGAGGAACTGGCACCACATGTCCACATACAGGAGGTGCAGTACTTTATTTTATCCAGACTGGAAGCAGAGACCATTAGGTAGTTGTTCCTGTATTCTGGCTGGTTAACTGTAGCTGTCCATAGCTTCTTGATCTGAATTCTAGTGACAGACAAGTCTCTGTACTAATGTTATCTCACATGTGCAGTGCCAGATAGCTAGGTCTGTGCTACTGTATGTACTGTATGTAGTGCTCAGATTTCAAGATATTAGTAGGTGAATCTTTTTATTGCAATAGATATATTTATATGCAGTTCCTGTTATTTTAGTTAACCCTGCTCCTTCTAGTCTCGGATTCTATAGCTAGTTTTAACTTAGGGCTCGAAAACTAGCATAATCTAGAACAAGGTTTGTCATCTGATGGTCACTTCTGGTAGTTAGAGAAGTGTTTCTCAACCTCTTTCACCCTATAAATTATTCACAATTTTGAGGCATCCCTAAAAGTTTTAAATTTTAGCAGCAACATCCACACACATAGGATACATGGGCTCAGTGTCTTTCCAGGAGTGGATTGTACCAGGCCAGGGGAGTGCACTTTGCCTCCCCTGGCACCTACTGCTTGAGTGTGCGACCTGAGGGCCTGAAGAGAGTGAAAGAGTGACCTTGGTTCTACAGAGAGCTGGCCAAGGGGGTGTCTATTAAGGTGTCTAGTCTGGTATCATGGAGAAGAAGCTGTTCTGTTGGGTCTTGTCAGAAAAGACATGCTAGGAATCTTGTAGACTGTTGTTCTTAACCCCCCCCCCGATGTGCTATAGTCTGCTAAGGGTCCAGCCAAGGGAACAATGACTAGTGTTCCAAAGAGCTCTGTCCAGTTTGCACAGCCACTCAGGGTCTTTGCTCAGTTTTACTGCTACTGTCATTACTAACTCCAAGGTGAAGTCATCTATCTTCTCCCAGCAAGGACTACACCAAAAGCTCAACCAAAGATCAGATAGAGTCCTCAGTTGTATATAGTTGTATTCTTGGAGTATCCTACTAAATCCCCCTCCACCTATCCAAGTTCTCCAACAATAAAACTACGAAACAACAACTCCAGGACTGATCATTGAAGACAACGAGTGAAAGTGTGTGCACCTGGCTGTGAAGCAACCTTCTGCCTTACTGCTAGACAAAATTGGGGAAGACCTGGGCAAAACTCTAGCGACTCCTACGGGGGTACAGCTACATTTATTCAATAATTAGTATAATGAAATTTTGCTACCACCAGAGTTTTTTAGAGAGCACACTACAGGTATTGTGTTTGCAGATCACCGCACCACTTACACTTCTAAACATGGAGTGTGATAAATTGACAAGGATGTTTTTCCAAGGTAGTGAAGGTTCATTGGTAACAAAGATAGCTTACTGTACACAGCCCTGTTGGCAACAGGGGACAGGGCTGTGGTCCAGTGGTCTCAAAAATAAGATAGTTAAAACCCTTATCTGTAGTGGGTAAAATATACCTCCTGACTTTCTGAGATGGCAAAGAGGAACACCAATTTGCAAAAATGTGTAGGCACATCATGATTACATGGAGAATTAATACACAGAAAATGATTGGTTAAACCAACTGTAGCTTTTTTACCAGTAGTTTTCTTTTATACTCGCTTTTGAAATTAACAAATACAATAAGTTACATGGAAGGTTTAGCCCAATAAAACACTTTTGATAGTTAAAAAGTAATTTTTTTATAGAGGTCTATACATCAAACAAAAAAGAGGGACAACTGAGGAAGAAAGAGGGACAGACGTATTTTCTTTCAAATCAGGGAGATGGGAGCTTTGGGTACAGGGTGCTGTGATCACCAGTGACAAGAGTCTTAGAGGAGCTCACCCGTACATGTTTCGGGTACAAAGGTATTAAAGGGGCAGGTCCCAGGAGTGTAGTAAATAAGTGAGACCTGACCTCTGTTTTACAGTGGGTTCAGTAGATCTGGTGAGTTTTTCATTTGTTCAGTCATCCAAATACTTTGGTGGAGGATGTGTGCTTTGAAGGTGGTAGAGCAACATAATGAATGAAAATATGAAATATATTGGAACAAGAACCTTTCATAAGATTATTTAGGACATAAAGCTGAGTGAGGCTTTCCACCTGTTAACTAGGTGTCTCATCACACAGCGGAAGCCAAAGAATCACTTCTGCTTTCAACACAAAACATGTCATCGCTTTCACACCTACAATTCATGTGGTGTTTCCATTTTTTGTCTTACACTTGTATATTGTCCTGTTTGTGCTAAACGCTTTAGTTCCACAGTGAATAGCACATATTTTATTATTTTCTCTCCTTTAATGTGAAACTATATTGCTTTTGAATATTGAAAGGAAAACTGAAAAAAAAAAACAGGTTCGTCTTATTCATTTTTAACCACTTGACCTTCTGGAAAACTGTACCTAAGTAAAATCTGTATCATTTTTTTCACACAAATAGAGATTTCTTTTGGTGGTATTTGATCACCATTGGGTTTTTAATTTTCTGCTACATAAACGAAAAATACCAAAATGTTTGAAAAAAAAATTTCTTAGTTTCTGTTATAAAAACTTTTGCACACAAATAATCTTTCTTCATAAATTTAGGCCAAAATATAGTCTGCTACATGTCTGTAAAAATAACCCAAATCAGTGTATAATATTTAGTCTGTGTGAAAGTTATACAGCCTACAAACTATGGTATACAGGGCTTTTTCTCAGTGGGAATGCGGGGAAACGCAGTTCCAGGACCTTCAGCACGGAATGTATGTAATGGCAAATGGTGTTGGGGTGTGCTGGAGGGTCTATTGATACTGGCTGCTGGAAGATATATAGTTGCTGGGGGTATCTATTGTTTCTGGGGGGTCTGTTGTTGTTAGGAAGGCCTATTGTTGTTGGGGGGGTTATTTGTTGTTGGGAGAGATCTACTATTGAGGGAGTAATCTATTGTTACTAAATGCTGGTGGGTCTATTCATGCTGGCTGCTGGAAGATCTATTGTGGCTGGGGGGGCTATATATTACTGGGTAATATATTGTTACCGGAAGAGATCTACTGTTGAAGGAGGGCTCTATTGTTGCTGGTTTATGCAGGGTCTATTCTTGCTGGCTGCTGGAAGATCTAGTGCTGTTGGGGTGAATCACTTGTTGCAGGGGGGGTGTATTGTTACTGACGATATCTATTTTACTCCTTTCATTAACCGCATGCCGCCCAGCCACTGTACATATGCGGCGGCAGGGCGGCACTCACAGGCAAAACCACGTTTTAAGACGTGTGTTTTGTAAACAAATAGGGGGCACGCGCGAGGCGTGCCGCCACCCTAATTGTCCCGCGGATCACCGCCGCAGATGTCAGTCGCCGGGTCACAGCCGGTCCTTAGCGGCTATGTCCCGCCGATCGGCGGCAAACAGTGACAGAGAGCACAGCTGCAGTAGCTGTGCTGTCTGTCACTTCCTTCTCAGCTCGAGGATGAGCTGATCGAGAAAGAACAGTTTCTCTTTCTCGATCAGCCTTCTCCCGCCCAGTACACACCCCCGCCCCCTAGTAAAACACTCCCCTCACTCCTATAACCCTTCCCTGCAAAATAAAGTTAACCCCTTCCTCCCCATTGCCATCAGTACAGTGTCAGTTTTTTTTTTTTTGCACTGATAACTGTATTAGTGTTTTTGGGGATGTCAGTGACCCCAAGTCAGTACCCCCCAATGTCAGAATGTCCGCCGCAGTCCCGCCATAAGTCGCTGGTCGCTGCCATAAGTCCCTGATCGCCGCCATAATTCGCTGATCGCCGCCATTATTAGTATAAAAAAAACCCTAAAAATCCCAGTATCTTTCCCGCCATTTGTAAACTCTATAACTTTCACGTAAATCAATTAATTTACACGTAGTGCATTTTGGCAGAAATTTATGACTAAATTTGATTTTTTTACTGGACATGTTTTATAGCAAAAAGTCCAAAATATTGTTTTTTATTCCTCAAAATTGTCAGCCTTTTTTTTTATAGCGCAAAAAATAAACACCGCACAGGCGATCAAATACCACCAAAAGAAAGCTCAATTTGTGGGGAAAAAAGGATGTAAATTTCATTTATGTACCATATTGCATGACCACGCAATTGTCCATTAAACTAGCTCAGCGCTGTATAGCAATAAAATGGCGTAAATTGCAGTATTTATACCATAGTTTGTAGACGCTATAACTTCCACAAAAAGCAATCAATATACACTTATTGGAATTTTTTTTTACCAAAAACATGTAGCAGAATACATTTTGGCCTAAATTTATAACCAACTTTGAGTTTACTATATATTTTTATAGCTGAAAATAAAAAATATTGTTTTTCTTCAAAAGTTTTGGCCTTTTTTTGTTTATAGCGTGAAAAATAAAAAGCGCACAGGTGATCAAATTACACCAAAAGAAAGCTCTATTTGTGTGAAAAAAAGGGCGTAAATTTCGTGGTGCAGCATTGCATGACCGCGCAATTATCAGTTCAATTAGTGCAGCGCCGTGTAGCAAAAAGAGGCCTAGTCATTAAGGGGGGTAAATCCTCAGGAGCTCAAGTGGTTAACAAATTCCATACAAACTTGGCACCACAACATTACACTTGGCTCTGCATTCTCTAAAAAGGGAGAAACTGGGAGGTGGGTAGGGGATGGAACCAAAGGATGGTGGGCAGGGGGCAGAGACAGTGGCTTGGAAAGGGGGAGTACCTGCAACTATTCTCTAAGAAAAAAAGCCCTGATGGTATATACATTTGAAATTTGCTAATTCCTGATGTGCTGTACCTCATTTCTTGAGGCACTTAAAATGCCAGGACAGTATAAATCCCCGCCGCCCCCCCTCCCCTCCTCTCCCCCAAATGACCTCTTTCTGGAAAGTAGACAGGTTATTTATTAAGAAGCATTGTGAGTTTTTTGAAGTCATCCATTTTTGTCAGAATTTTTTAGAAAATCAGGAAATTAAATATTTTTTTTTTACATACTGTCACCAGTGCAGTGCAGTGTCATCATATGACTAGTCTGTCAGTGATCAGACTACAAAATAAATACATTTTTTAAATTATATTTTTTAAAACTTTTTTTTTCCTTTTTTAACATTTTCTTTTCTTTTTTCTTTTTACAATTTTTTTTACATACACTCATCAGAGTAGATCAGTATCACCATAGGGACACTGAACACTGACACTACTCTTGGGTGGGGGGCTGGCTGATCAGTGATTTTTTTTTTTTTACTGTTATTGCTTATAACAGTGATGATCACTGTTATAAGCAATAGTTGACTGTTAATGGCTTTCAATTCATGACAGCTTGCCTACTGTTGACATGCTGTGATTGTCTACAACTAGTCAAATGGTACAGGGTGCAGGTACCATGTGATAGCTGTAAGCAAGCTGTTCACGAATGGAAGCCATTCATGACAGTTTGCTTACATAACATCATGTGTTCGCTAAGACTGGTCACCATTGGCTACTGATACCAGCGGCTGGGTACCGAGCACGGTGATCCACTGTGTCCACTGGACACAGGAGTCACAGAGGGCCCGCAAGTATATGTGCTCAGTGACATATAGGTACGTTGGTGAGCCTGTAGCTGCCGCCCGCTCACAGCACATTTACTATAAGCAGGTCAGCTAGTGGTTAACAAAATCAGAATGTAGAAATTACTTACCATTAGAAAAAAATAAGGTGCAGTTCTCATTAAAAAAAATATTTTTTCAAGAAAAAAATCTTCAAGCTGGCCATACATGGATTGATATTTGGCCAGTTCAGCTGGGACCAAACGAGTTTTGAGGAAGGCTGGTTTTACAGAAGTCAATCTATTGATCAGGTCTGTACAAACAGTCTGTTGGGATTTTCCCAATCAATCAGCTCCATTGGCTTTATAGTCAGCACCACTAAGTAGTGTATTCTGAGTGCGGGGAACACTCCCTACTGTCAGAATATGACACAATGGGAGTGATTCCCCCCTATCCACATGGATGAGGTGTGTGGTGGGGGGGAAGGGATTAGGTTGTGTATATTTTTCATTCAACTCTCTGGTTGAACAAAAAAAAATGAATATGTCCTGCCTTGCATGCCATGTGTAAAGGAAAAATAATGTCAATCATATTTAAATGTTGATTTGCATTACCAATAGATGGCAGCACAAACTCACTAAATAAATATATACTGTACATATTAAGGCATATCTCATTCTCGGATTGGTGTGATTCAGCATAATAATGTGGGTTTTGTTTTGTTTTCGTGTGTCATAGTTCCTTTGAGTGCATTTGTAATGATGTTATTAATACAAAGTCTGCTGATGTGCAAATATAGTGAAAACAGGACAAAAGCAAATATATAATGTAATTTAATGTATATCAATGTGTTAAATACCTGATTTATTTTGTGACAAACAGCCCCCTTTGGTTCCAGTCAGAATCATAAGTATCATTCACCTACCATGATTACCTCTACTTAGGAGGTGGTGGTGGTGGTTGGGGGGGTTAAGTGGTAACCACACCTTTTTCCTGACCTGGGAAATAATTGAAATGTTTCTTGGTGGGGGGGGGGGGGGGGGTGTATGTGTGTGTGTGTTTAAGGGCTCTTTCACACAGGCAGCTGGGAGGGTGTTTAAAAAACAGGCAGCTGAGGCCAGTTCTTACCCCCCCCTCCCACCAACCCCCTCCCTTTCCCCCTGGCCACCCACCAGAATTCTAATGTTGCAGGTGGTCAAGGATGTACACGTGCTGCAGCTGTGATGCTTTGAAGCAATTTTAACTTGGGCTCCAGGGTTTGACAGGTGGCAGCACCCTGTCAAACTTGCCCATTGAGTGGGGCTGCACTAGGCTCGCAGTTATTCAACAATTTTAAAAAAGTAAAAAAAATAAATAAAACAGGAGCCAGTAATAGTGCCTTTTGAACACCTGACAGCCACTTCTATTCATACAGCTCTTTGAAATGCTGGTCGCTTTTCAGAGAGCAGTAAGCATTACTTCCTGCCTGAAAGAGCCCTAAAGGCTAATTCATACATGTGTTGCCCTCTAAAGGATGACCACTTTTCAGAGGGTGTTTGGCATTGTGTTGCCTCCTCTCCATCTGTCTTAGTACCTAAAAACTCCCAATTACGGAACAGCTCACTGTTGCATGGGTTAAGTTCAGCAGGTGGTATTGCTGTGTTTGTGTTCTATTAAAAAAAGACATATGTGCTCCCAGCACACATGTCCGGTACTCATGGAAAGGTCTCGATCTCCTCTTTCGATCGTGACCTTTCCCGATCATGTGACCACTGTGACGGTGTGTCACGGTGGTCACATGACCCTAAACCCCGCCCCACCTCCGCTTCTCCACACACGCTTCTGAAACCCTTAAAGGGCTGGGAGGCGCCGGCACGAAGGAGTTAAGGCAGCGGTTCTCAACCTGTGGGTCGCGACCCCTTTTGGGGTCGAACAACCCTTTCACAGGGGTCTCCTAAGACCATCGGAAAACACATATTTCCGATGGTCTTAGAAACTGAGACACCGCTCCTCTATCAGTCTCCAGGCGGGTCTGCCCACATGCAGAAACGTCCACATTTCCCTGGACTGCGATGTGTGCGTGGGATGACATGCCACCCCTGTCATCTGGCCACATCCCTGGGATCACTCAACAGCTCCGCCTCCTCGCCGGAACTGTAGCTCATGAGAGGCACACAGGCGGCCAATCACCGGCGAGGAGGAGGAGCCGAGCAGCAGCGCGAAGATCAAAGAAGATCGAGCGAGGGAGCAGCCGGAGAAGGAAGACAGCTGACAGGTAAGTGTCTGTAGCGTGCAGATGGTGCTGCTGTAGTCAGGTATGCTGGCTGTAGATGGGAGAGGGAGCGAGCCCAGGCTGGAGCAGGAGTCAGCAAGGTAAGTATCATTGGTGTCAGTAGGAGGAATAGTGCCCCATCATTGGTGTCACTAATACCAATGATGGGGCACTATTCCTCCCACTGACACCAATGATGGGGAACTATTTCCTCCCCCCCCCCACTGACACCAACGATGGGGAACTATTCCTCCCCCCACAGACACCAATGATGGGGCACTATTCCTCCCCCCACTGACACCAACGATGGGGCACTATTCCTCCCCCCACTGACACCAATGATGGGGCACTATTCCTCCCCCCACTGACACCAACGATGGGGCACTATTCCTCCCCCCACTGACACCAACGATGGGGCACTATTCCTCCCCCCACTGACACCAACGATGGGGCACTATTCCTCCCCCCACTGACACCAACGATGGGGCACTATTCCTCCCCCCACTGACACCAACGATGGGGCACTATTCCTCCCCCCACTGACACCAACGATGGGGCACTATTCCTCCCCCCACTGACACCAATCAATGGGGCGCTATTCCTCAGCCCACTGACACCAACGATGGGGCACTACCCCCCCCCCACTGTCACCAACAATGGGGCACTACCCCTCCCCCCACTGACACCAATGATGGGGCACTATTCCTCAGCCCACTGACACCAACGATGGGGCACTATTCCTCAGCCCACTGACACCAACGATGGGGCACTATTTCTCAGCCCACTGACACCAACGATGGGGCACTATTCCCCCCCCCCACTGTCACCAACGATGGGGCACAATTCCCCCCCACACTAGTATCAATGATGGGGCATTATTCCTCCCCCTACTGACACCAACGATGGGGCACTATTCCTCAACCCACTGACACCAACGATGGGGCACTACCCCCCCACTGTCACCAACGATGGGGCACTATTCCTCCCCCCACTGACACCAACGATGGGGCACTATTCCTCCCCCCACTGACACCAACGATGGGGCACTACCCCCCCCCACTGACACCAACGATGGGGCACTATTCCTCCCCCCACTGACACCAACGATGGGGCACTATTCCTCCCCCCACTGACACCAACGATGGGGCACTATTCCTCCCCCCACTGACACCAATCAATGGGGCGCTATTCCTCAGCCCACTGACACCAATGATGGGGCACTACCCCCCCCACTGTCACCAACGATGGGGCACTACCCCTCCCCCCACTGACACCAACGATGGGGCACTATTCCTCAGCCCACTGACACCAACGATGGGGCACTATTCCTCAGCCCACTGACACCAACGATGGGGCACTACCCCCCCCCCACTGTCACCAACGATGGGGCACAATTCCCCCCCACACTAGTATCAATGATGGGGCACTATTCCTCCCCCCACTGACACCAACGATGGGGCACTATTCCTCAACCCACTGACACCAACGATGGGGCACTACCCCCCCACTGTCACCAACGATGGGTCACTATTCCTCCCCCCACTGACACCAACGATGGGGCACTATTCCTCCCCCCACTGACACCAACGATGGGGCACTACCCCCCCCCCACTGTCACCAACGATGGGGCACTATTCCTCCCCCACTGACACCAACGATGGGGCACTATTCCTCAGCCCACTGACACCAACGATGGGGCATTATTCCTCCCCCCACTGACACCAACGATGGGGCACTACCCCCCCCCCACTGTCACCAACGATGGGGCACAATTCCCCCCCACACTAGTATCAATGATGGGGCACTATTCCCCCCCCCACTGACACCAATGATGGGGCACTATTCCTCCCACACTGACACCAATGATGGGGCACTATTCCTCCCACACTGACACCAATGATGGGGCACTATTCCTCCCACTGACACCAATGATGGGACACTATTCCTCCCACTGACACCAACAATGTGGCACTATTCCTCCCACTGATACCAATGATGGGGCACTATTCCTCCCACTGATACCAATGATGGGGCACTATTCCTCCCACTGATACCAATGATGGGACACTATTCCTCCCACTGATACCAATGATGGGACACTATTCCTCCCACTGATACCAATGATGGGGCACTATTCCTCCCACTGATACCAATGATGGGACACTATTCCTCCCACTGATGCCAACGATGGGACACTATTCCTCCCACTGATACCAATGATGGGACACTATTCCTCCCACTGATACCAATGATGGGGCACTATTCCTCCCACTGATGCCAACGGTGGGACACTATTCCTCCCACTGACATCAGTGATGTGGCACCACTCCTCCCACTGACACCAATGATGGGGCACTACTCCTCCCACTGCAAAATTACAGTTATGAAGTAGCAACGAAAATAATTTTATGGTTGGGGGTCACCACAACATGAGGAACTGTATTAAGAGGTCGCGGCATTAGGAAGGTTGAGAACCACTGAGTTAAGGGGAGCAGTTGGGTGGGTGGCAAAAATGCACACAGTTTTAAGATGGGACATCTTGGGTATCTATTTACTTGGCAGAACCTCATATTTTATATATTTTTTTTTTATTCCAGAAAAGTTTATTAATGAAATACAGAATGACATAGGAAATATGCAAATGAAGTGGAGACAAGACATTTGGCAATGCATAAAACATGAAAGAATGGAATGAAATGCAAGAATATGGATATTATTAATATACTAGGCCGCGACAGGGTTATGCTTGTAATACTCAGGCGTTATTGTAAAGCGATTTGGAGGATTGTGGCGCCGGACCTCCTATAAATATATCTCAATGTGTAGGTCTGTAAAGAAAGGGAGGATAGATGCGGAGCTTATGTAAAAGGCATTGCTACAATCTTAAGACGATAGAGGTATCTGAATGCAAACGTAAATTGTTGTGAGGGCCGCTTATAAAAATAAGGGAGGTATGCTATCAACATGCCAAATGTTCCTTTAATGAGTACCTAAGATGTATAAGAGCATGTAAGAAGAGGAAGAAGAGAGAAGAAAAGATGGGAACGAGAGAAAAAAAAAAAGGGGAGGGGGGAGGGGAGCACAGGGAAGGGGCAAAGTAAGGGAGGGGGTAACGTGCGGAGTTTGTATCATCGTCAATACAATAGGTCATAAGCGGATGAGATTGTGATCTAAACTATCACCAGTGTCGAGCAGTTGGGGGTAGAACACTGAAGGGGAAATCGTTTCCATCCGTACCCATATTTTATATTTTAACAAAAATGGATAATGTATTTGTGTATGTTACTGAAATGTTGCGCTTGATAAACTGTTATGCCTAATATCACATGAGATAATTAAACTGCCACCAGTTTATTCCCTGGGGTCTTTATTGTCAGGAAATATATAATGTTTTGGGGGGCTTTAAGCAAGCTTCAGGTCTAAAATATTTATTAAATTGTGAGCAGAAAAAACAAAACAAAAAAAAAGCAAAAACGGCTTTGGCAGCAAAAGGGCAGCAAAAGGGTCCAGCAGGTAACATTCACAGACAGTCTAAGGCCTGGCTCACACCAATTTGTTTTTTAGTGCTTTTTGCACTACAGTCCATTTAACATGGTTTCCTTTGGGACACGTTCACATATATGCTTTTTTAAGCTGCTGCATTTTTAAGACAGGTCAGGGACTTTTGTAAATGCAAAAAGCAGCGTTTTTGCTACAATAGAGTTCAATGGAGACACTGCTCAAACGCATGTAGTACGTTTTTGCTGCATTTTTGCAGCACTTTTTATTCTACCCGGCAACAAAAACATTTACCTTTAACATAAAACAAAAAAAGCAGAAAAAATGCAAAACACGGTAAAACTGCACTTTAAAACGGACAATATGCACACTGCATTGGTATGAACCAGGCCTAAATGATTTATTAGCAGGCATAAGACCTTTTCACATTCTATGATGCTAGCTTGTGTTCTCTAAGTAACATTGAATGTAATAACATTGACTTATGCTAAAGAACTTTTACTTGGTGTTATATTCTATAAATTATTGTTGACACAGTTTCACAATGTTTGACTTTCATGTTGGTAAAGTCATTGGAACTATGAGTTTCCGGTCGATAAGGTTTAAGCAAATTTCACCAAGATAAGAGATCCCTACCTTTTTCTGGCCATATAGAAGAACTCGACCCTTCCCTTCTACTTGTGTCTGCTGAGACATGTACACAATACAAAAGGCAATGGTGATCAACAAAGTGCAGTAACCCAAAGCAGCCAATTAGATCTAAATGTCAGATAAGTTAAAGAGGATTACTTATTTGCCAAGGTGACACATATAAACCAAACCTGTCACTAGGGCTTTTCCCCTAAGAGAATATGTGCAGGTACTCCCCCCTCCCTCAAGTATCCCTTTGTCTCTGCTACCTACCCAACTCTGAGTACCATCCCTTGTCTCTGCCCCCTACCCACCTCCCAGTACCGCCCCTTTTAGAGAATACAGAACTGAGTTTCAATTTTTGCTGCTAAGTAATTTGTATAGAATTTGTTAATGATAACAAAGGCAGTAAAATACATCCTCTGCAGCCAGCAACAATAGCTCCTCCAGCAAAAATAAATTCCCCCACACCATTAAATCCCCCCAGCAACAACAGACCTCCCACCAGCAACAACAGATCACCCCAGCAGCAATAGATTCCCTAGCAGTCAGCATCAATAGATTTCCTTCTCAACAGTAGATCCCTCTAGCAACATACAGTAAGACCCCCCCAGCAACAATAGATTCACCACCAACAATAGACCCCTACAGAAACAATAGATATCCCAACAGCCAACAACAATAAACCCCCCATAGCAACAATAGGTCACTGCAGCAACAATAGATTCCCCATCAGCAATAAAAGACCCCTCACCAGCAATATTAACCCCCTTTCCCAGCAACAATAGATTCCCCAGCATCAATAGACCTTCCAGCACACCCAGGGGCGGACTGACCATTTGGAAACTCGGGCTGTGCCCGAGGGCCTGGGGTCAGTAGGGGGCCCCATGAGATGCCCCTGGTACCTTTTTCATAGACTTTGAGTTTGGACAAAGACACAGGGGCCCATGATCCCCTATTACCCAGGGGCCCCATTAGTTGTCAGTCCGCCCCTGAGCACACACCATCACTTGTACATGTTGCATGTACATTCAAGGTGGAGGTGCAGGAACTGTATACCACCACAATCCTGCTGAAAAAAGCTCTACCTGGCAAATAGATGACAGGTAGAAATACACAGCTACATGCAAGCTTGGAACCACAAAGTGCAGACAAGTCTGGCTTACTGAAAAATCTGTTCCTGCAGGGTGCCTTGAGAGCGAGATTATAGTAAAATCAGCCGTTTTCCAGAGTTTGTAGACCGTTCTCCAGCGTTTGGAGACCGTTCTCCCTTCGTTCGGAGAACTGCTTCATAAACTGCATTCACAGGAGAACTGTGTTCTCCCAGAATGCCGGAGAACTAAGCAGTGATCTATTACCGCTGGTTCATAAACGGACACCATAGTGTATTTGATTTCCAGGATTCAGCAATAGTAACGGGTTCCCTCGTTGCATCCTGCCATGCAATGTCGGGTGCATCCCAGTTGGTTGTTTAGGCATCTATTGCATTGTGTGAGCAGAATTTTTCCAAAAGTATATTTGCATACTGCTTGTGCCCAAGATCGTTGTACTTCTTGAGCTTGAGAGAGCAGTAAATATATCAAATAATAAGCTTGTACGTACAGTAATCAATCAAGATAATATGGCTTCCATTCTCACAACCATTGGAAATAAATTTGTGCTAAATTTGTGATTGGTTAATACAGGGAAGCATCCCATGAAATACAACCCTCCCATAACACTTTGAGTGCTTGCTATGGGACGTTATCCATACCTCCAAACTATTTCAGATGGGAAAGAGGGACGCTTTTTAGTACAATGTGTGTAGGCAAAGGACAAAATACCTGTTACACTCCCAGTTATGTGCCCTATGAATAAATAATAAGCAAAATATAATTGGCTAAACCCACAAATGCTTTTTCATCACATTGTTTCCTTTATACTGTTTTTTGAAACAGTAACGTGCTAATAAAAAGGTTTTGTAGTGCTGCTCCAGTTAGTCAGGGGAAGCTAGCTAGGTTTTTTGTTAGAGGCTGGATAGCAGCCTGGTATGAGTCAGCCTGAGATGAGTCAGTCAAGTAACTTTAGGTCAGGGCTGAGGGCTCTGCAGGTCAGTTCCCTGATACCTCCCACTCCTCGAAAAGCTTGAGAAGTTTCTAGAAGGCAGTGGGTGGAGGTGAGGAGGGGCTGATCTGCATACTTAGGGTACTCTAATCAATCCCCAAGCAGAAGAGCTGGAGAGCTCTTCAAAGGAGAGACTTTCATTCTTTTTGTCCACATGTGTATATAGTTGCTAAGGAGTTTGTCCTTAATAAAACATTAAAACAAGCTCAAGGACTGCTTACTGACTCTGAGTGCAAGTGTGGAAGAAAAATGTGTGTTGCCTGGTTGTGCAGGACTATAGGGGGACCCAAAAACTTAGCAACTTCTGAGATCTCCCAAAGAGCCAGGAAAAGAGTTGTTTGCTGCTGAAAGTGTCACAGAGACAGGCAGGAAAGTGGAGTTGTGCTGAGCAAGTGGAGTTGTGTGAACTTATCCTTTAAAGAATATTTCCAGGCAAGGCTATATTATACATAGTTACGTGTAATTATGTACAACAGTGTATATACCATACCTGGCTGATGCCTCACTTGCTTCCAGGTCCTGTGGCTACACTCCTATTTACCTAAAGTAGTTGTAAACCCTTGCACATACCCAGTGAAGTGACTGGCCTCCAGTAATGCACGGAGATTAAACAAATCCTCCTACATAAGTTGTTTCTGTTTATCTGCATCCATATGTCTTCTGCATCCATTCAAAGTGCATAATTTACACAGGGTCCCTCAGCTCTGAAAAGCAGCAGGTGGGAAACTGAAGTTACACTCTGCAGAGCTGTGTGAGGAGAGCTTTGAGAGCTGAGTGGAGGGTGGGGTCACCCCCCCCCCCACTTCATATAGCACAAAGGAACAGAGCTGAGGCTTTCAATCACAGGCTGTGTGCTGGGAGTCCCTCTTTTGTCACCTTTTTTCTCTTCATGCCAGGGGAACTTGTCAGAAGTGATTCATGCAGATAGCAAAAGTATGAAGCAGCAGACAGAAATCACACTTGGTGCTCTGGATTGAGACAAGTACACACTATAGAGGGATATGTTATGTTCATATTTCAAGTTTGAGGTTTACAACCACTTTAACACAGGAGCTTGGCTGTTTGACTCAGGCACAACTCAGAGAATGCTTTGCTTTTTCAGAATGAATTGAAAGTATTTTCTAATTAGACAAGGTGGGGAAGTGGGGTTGTGACATCAAAATCTTTACCTCATCTAATCAGAGAATGCTTTGCATTCATTCAGAGAACATAAAGCATTATTTGAATGGCACCCATGTCAGCGTGAATAAAGATCCACTCAATGATCAGATCATTTTAGTGTTTTGTGATTCTTTTACTCAATTCTGATATCCCAAAGAACTTTCTTTGTCGATTAGTTTCTTCTTCACTTCCTATGCTCCCTCTTTGGGAGATTGCTGATGGCAGTTAGATAGAGATAGACTCCCATGCATGGGAAGAGGGAGCCTTTTCTTTCTTCTGGAACCACCACATCCTGGGCTACTCATGATGGCCTTGCAAAGTTCATGTACCTCAATATACACACATTTCATATTTGAGTACCCTCATGTCCTATGTACTGAATTATCAGATATAGAGTGATGTAAATTTTTCATTTACCAACCAGGTAATAATAAATGAATAAGCCTGCTGGATGAAAGGCTGGAACTGGTGGCAACATTTAAGACCGATAATGGGTCATAAAAACATAGCTGTACATAATAAACAGTCATTCACTGCACTCATCAACCAAATCACTGTAATAACAATACAAACAATAATTATTATTGAGAATTCAACATAATCTTGCTTGCTTTGTATCTTCTCCCCCCGTGGCGTATTTTGATTTCTAAGGACTACATGTCCCATGGTACCTTGCTCTCTGCAAACTGTGATTTCTGTACTGAATCCACCTCCTGAAACTCCTCCTCTCAGCACCTCTGTAGTTCAGAAGGCAGGCTATGTGAAATGTGTTCAGGTTTATCTTGATTGCTCATGTAGATACTGCTGGCCAGTAACTCTCCTGATCTTGCTATTAGCTTCCCCACCCAGATTCACATAAGAAAGCTCTATTTTAAGTCAATTCAAGGCTCTTATTTCAATTGAAGTCCTGCTGAAGGGGGCGGGTTTGCTAACCCCAAAACGAGTTGGCTGTTATTTAGTATAAATTAATAACTTAATTTGGACTCTTTTATCCCTAGGTCTGGCACTTCTTCAATTAATGCATGTTTTCTACTGGTTACCTGCTGGGATACCCACTGGAGGATATTCTTGTCTGCTGGGAGCAGCCTAACCTGAGGCAGGGAGCTCTCTGAATATTTTTGTCCTCTCACTACATTGTATGAACTTACATCAAACTTCCAGTGCTTCTTGGATGCTTTTTCTTTATTTGAGTCTGGGAAATGTATGGCACAGCTATAGGGAATACTCAGAGGGAATAGTGAGTATTTGTCACACAATTCAAGGATAATGTTAATATTCCCATTGTACTTATTTCTGGAATAGGCTTGGAGGTAACGGGTGCTGCTGCCCAATCGATCATTTATGTGCACATTCTAGACTCATGGAGCAGAAAGGTTGCCCCCATGCAACCATTTAGTATTACTTAGCCAGCATGATGTATTGATATTGGGGAGGATTTGATCACAGGACATACAATTATGACTTTCAGGTACAATATGTGTTTGTTTACTTTGCTGTTTTGGCAGGATTATGATGTCATATGACAACAGAGTGTGTGTGTGTGTGGGGGGGGGGTCACCTTTTACTTGTTTGATTGCACTTTAAATATTTCTGTGTCACTGTAGGCACTTATTACATGCCTGATGAAGGGATCTTGCATGGCTCAGAAATGTTGCACTTTGTGATGTGATACATTTTCAATAAAACTTTAAGATGGCAATTGATGATCCATGATGTGCTGACAAATATATACATTGAATTCAAGGAAGTAAGTTTACAAACTTCAAGATCAGTCAGATTAATAGGAGTGGCCTAGAAATAACTGAAATATGATATGCAAATGAATATATGATGTTAAATTTTGACCACAGACATAATTTAATATGGATTTCCATGCTACAAGCCTACCTTCCAACTTTAGATCCTGAAAATGTATTAGGGATTTAAGGGATGAGCAATTGTCAGCTTCTCTGTCTGAATTTATTAGCAAAATTGCAGCCATGACAGCTGGCTCAAATTGAAAGGGCTTATAACTCTTCTCCTCAGGAATTTGTCTCTGACTTTCCTGGATTTGTAGTTGCTTCTGCACAGTCCACTGAGGCTGAGGAGGATTGTACCTTTTTCTTATTTGAGGATTTGGTTCATGAGGAGTCACAATCTGCAGACGTTACTCTGCAACTTAAGGATACTGTACCTGTCCATAGTGATGCAGTTTGCACAACCCTATATTTGGAGCTGCTTGCATTAGCTACACATAAAGTGACTAGTCTGGATTGGCTAAAGAGCCCTCAACTTGTTAGGACCTTTCCAGTGCATTCCTTATTGCATCTGGTCCTGTATGTTGATTGCTCTAATCAGGAAAAGCTGCAGTTTCTAGATCGTCTTACACACCTGATCAGTAGGACCAAACTTGCCCTGGCATTGTGAATTATGTAATAAAGCTTGGCACTAGAATCAAGGAAATCCATCTTCCTAGTGATTTGTCTCACAATGGATGCAAGTGTATTGGCTTGAGGTTTGGTCCTACTGATCAGGTGTGTAAGACGATCTAGAAACTGCAGCTTTTCCTGATTAGAGCAATCAACATACAGGACCAGAGGGTCCTAGGTTCCTGACAATTTTGTTGCCCCCCCCTCATCTGCGAAGTCATCTGACCCAGAACCTGCTGGACAGGGCCATGCCAGCGACCTACAAAAACCACCAGTGAGGCACCAGAAGTCTCTCTCAAAGGAAAGCCAATCAGGTTCTGGTTTGGGCAGAACTTCATGTTACAGCCATTACCACTGTGCATGTTCTTGGCATTAAAATTTGGTCATCAAAATTCCTCAGTTGTCAACATCCAGACCCCAGAGAATGATTTCGTCATCCAGAGGTTACAGATAGGGGCTGCCAGACATGGAATGCCTGGCCTTCAGATTAAGCAACAAACTGAACAGGTTTGTCACAAGATCCAGGGATCCTCTAACCTTCCCTGTGGATGCTCTGGTGACTGTCTGGGATCAATTAAACCCAAACTATGCCTTTCCTCCCCTGAAGCTCGTTCCTCTTTTTCTAATTCACAGGATTGAAATGGAGGGCAATTTGGTATATCTCATCACTGTCAAGGTCCTACCTTTTTCCTGAGGTTATGTTACTCCATGTGCTGGCGTCCATCTTGGATTTCTGCTGTGCATGATGGGAATCCTTTTATGCCTTCAGGTCTCTGAGGTCCATCCCCCAGAGGGGTGTGGCTGATGACATATAAGCCTGTGGTCCGCACATGCTCTTTGCACTTGTGTCTTGTGTCTTTGTGTTGCTATTACTCTGTTCTGACTCTCGTGACTATCCTGGTATCTGATTCGGCTTGTAACTCGACTATTCTTTGTATTCTCCTTTGATCTGACCCTCTGTTGCTGAACCCAGCTCGTCACCTGTGATTCTCGTCTGCTGTCCTGTACTGTTTTGTCCTGTTGTTGTTGACCCGGCCTGTCTGACTACTCTTTTGTCTCTTCCACCAGCTACACGCCATTGGTGGCGGCCATTACCGCAGCTGAGGTCTCTCTCTCAGGGGCCGCGACCTGGTTCCTGGCTGCGTCAAGTCCATCCCCACCATCAGGGGCCCTGGTGAAGGGCAGCCTGGGACTTAGACTCCGCGCCCTGAGGGACTTCGGTCTGTGGGTGGTGGTTGTCTTCAGCCAGTGCGTGATATTGTTAGGCCTGCCTGTCCATTCCTCGGCCCCTGCCCTGACAATCACACTGAACTGGCTGAGCAGAATGTGGTACTCAGACTTTGAAAAACTCCTGGTAGACTCTCCATGGACCTTCCCAGATAATCTGGATCTTCTGTCTCAGAGGCTAGTTTACTTCTCTGCTTCTTGATTGTTTGATTTAGCAGTTTGGTTGTTGGAACCTAGGACAGATTTCGTTATCCCTACGGTCATGAAAGCTAGGAAATTGGCTTCTTCAAAAGTTTGCCATCACACTCGTATTTTTCTCTTGTTGCATAGAAATTCTACCCCAGGAAATTCTCCAGTCTGGTTTTGATCAGCACTTGGCCTTAAAATACTATTACAAAACTACATATTTCCCATGGTGAAACAGCTAAAGCAAACTTATCTCAATAGGTAACAGGTAGTAACAGTCAGTTAAATACAAACTTGGATCCTGTTGCTGGAGGGTGCCCTCAGAACCTCTGAATTGCAGAGTCACCTGCAATATGTGATTTCCAGGATTCATCAATGGCAACAAGGCACACCCCTTGCATTGCACATGTTTTGCAATTTGCAAACTGCAGATACCCAGGGCTGCTGTACTGTCTTCTTGAATATTCATGTACTTGAGACATCAGTAAATTTATGAAATAATATGCATGTATGTAATCAATCAAGATAATATAGTTTATGTTTTCACATCGGTTGTACTAAAACTACTACATTTGTAATTGTGTGACACCAGGATTGCATCTCGGGAAATATAATCCTCTAGGCCTCTCCATAACACTTTGAATGCTTGCTACATGATGTATCTGGATAGATTTTATTTATGGTCTCCAAATGGTTCTCCCAGTTCTCAAGAACATTTTATGCTAGTGAATGAAGATCTACTCAGTGATCGAAGCTTGTGAGTTTTGCAGATTTATTTTCCTCCTCATGACTTCTGTACTCCCAATTTTTATGCTTTCTGAGAGCAAGGAAATTTATAGATAGACACCCATACATGAGAGGAGGGAGTCCCTTCTTGCTTCAAGAGCCACCACATCCTGGGCTACTCATGGTGACCTTGCAGAGTTCATGCACCCCAATAAACACAAACCACAGGACAGCAGACAATACGTACTGTAAGATTGTAGATATAGACCTAAGAGCCAGTGCTACAGCGTTATCTGCTTCTGTGCCTAGAAACCTTATGTTTGGTTTTAAGTGTCCAGAGGTCTTATCTAATGGATTATCATATCTGGGTGATAACAACATTTTTAGTGCAACCAGGTAATATGATATGAAAAAGCCTGCTGGATTAAAGGTTGGATCTAGATGCAATTGATCAGAACAAGACAGCAAAATAAATTTTATCAGAGGCAGTAAGCAGACCAAAAATTGGTCACTTTAAAGGAGCAGCATTGTGGGTCGCAGCCATCTGTCATCTGTCATGGTACATGTGAACCCATTACTAGAATGTGTAAATACTGCACTGGACACAGCCAGGTAGTTTCTTCTGCAATTCACATGCTGCTCTTGGTAATGAAGAACTAATATACTTACTAGAAAGAACTCAAAACAGTGTACTAATATTTGTTTTGTATTACCATATTCTTGGAACCATATCAGCACATATCAAATGAGACTTACATTTGTAAATACATAAGAAGAATTCAGATAAGATTCCTAAGATGCAGTAAGTGATTTAAATTGACATTCATGAGCTAGCATTTTTTATGAAATACAGCTTATCATAACTCCATTTGTCATCATTGTCTAGTTATTTTGCTATAATGTTATTTACTTTTGACAAGGAATGTAAGTTAAAAGTTGCTGTGTATATTATCAACTCAGAGAAAACATTATTCTGTCTGATGTTACTTTAGTAGGTTATGACTATAGCAACATACATAGCAAAAAACCCATTGACCTACAGGGCTTCCACTGTGAGCAAGGGCTTAAAAATATTTTGAGTTTCTTTTCTGCCTGCCTGGTGGGCCTACAGTATAGTTTAAGGCCTTAGAACCTTTGGGACTTCCTTCTCTTGCTCCACGTGAGAATATTTATATTTACTGGCTAAAGAAGCTAGATTGCTAGACTTTCCATGTATTGTTAAATGTATTTGATGTATAAGTAAACTCATAGTTACCAACATTTCAAAACAAAATCCTCCTCACATGTCCTGCTACTTATTTGTAAACTGTGAATGTAGACGCATATAGGAAAGGCTGTATGGTTGTGGTAAAACAGTGAAATGCCTTTCCGTCTATGTGTTAGGGAAGTAATGAGCTGGACACCCAGGGGTTCAGATTCAGGGTGAGTTTGCAAACTTAAAGTTTGGATGATGAACCCTAACTCCATTGAAGTCAGTAGGAGCCAAATCTTGGAAATCAGTAATTGCCATTTTTGGCAAGGGATTGGTAAACAAAGCACAGGAGTTGAGCAATGTCCTGACGACACCAATGTAAAAAAAAAGTTCTCAAATTATTTTTCAGCTGAAAGAGGATATTTCTCAGGTGGCTTAAAGGTTAACTTTTAAAGGGGGGGGGGGTCTTAAAGCTGTATGTGATTTTATAGAATATTAATTCTCAGGGACAACATCAGCAGCACTGTATTGTGGCATCACATAAATTGCATGTGTAATAATTTTTATTTTACATTGGCTAACATACAGCAGCAGCAACCCAACATGATTAATTTCCACCCACAAAATAAGTCTTTATTAGGTAATTTTGTGTTAGTTGTTTGTGTAGCAGTAAAAGACTATTATTGAGTGCTGGAAGTAGCATAAACAATATAGCTAAAATCTATTGCAAAATATATACTTAAAAAAAATAAAGCTAACGCTATCAACTTCAAACAAATTGCTGGTGTCAAAACAAGTCATATAGTATACCTTGTGATCTTGCTTTCAGTACGCAAGTGTACAATCAAAACGCATACGTTCCTGTGTTAAAAATGGCTTTGTGTATAAGTGGGTGCTGCAGCGACCATCGAGTGCAACCAAACAGAATCAGAAAGAGAGAATATCACCAGCACACCGAGGATCACCAAAATGGACCCATATTGGTGATCCTCGGTGTGCTGGTGACATTCTCCCTTGCTTTCAGTACCACACTGTATTCTATACAATGTTTAACAAATTTTCAACCCAGAATGCACCAAAACACCTGAAAACCACAAACTCACATTCCGGAGATGAGGCAGTTGTTAAAGTGGTTCTAAAGCCTAAACATTTTTTACTTCAATGCATTCTCTGCATTAAGGTAAAAAATGTTTAGATAACAATAGCACCCCCTCACCCCCCTTATACTTACCTGAGCCCGCACTCGATCCAGCATTGTGCCCCTCTGTAGCGGCTCTCCCCATTTTCATGGCCTTAGCGGAGGCAACAGGAGCCATTGGCTCCCACTTCTGTCAGTCAAATCTTGTGAGGAAGGAGTGGGGGGCAGGGCAGGACCAAGCCACACTGTCTGTGTCTATGGACGCAGGCAGTGTGGCTCGGGATCAGGCCTGCAGGTGTGCCACAATAGGAAGTGGCTTCCTATGGTGCCACACTGAGGAGGAACTAGGAGTGCCAGTGGGGGACCTCAGAAGAGGAGGATTTGGGCAACTTTGTGTTATACCATTGCACAGAGCAGGTAAGTATATCCTGAATGTATTATTTTTAAATATTATCAATATTGCTATTGTTATTTTTATTATTGCTGTTTTTACCCTATTGATGAACTGAAATGGCATTTGTTATTATTCATATTCTCACATTTTTCTGAGGTTCTTGTATATTGATTATCGATTCAATGTTACCTCACATTAATGTTTATACATCCCATACTATTGGTTATTGGGGTATTTGGTTTTAACTATGACCCTAAGTATATTGTAATAATACTGTATTCATATGTAGATATGTAGTATAATTATGTTTTTCTAGCCATGATGTCTGTGGACCCCTGAAATACGTTGACTACTTTTGAATTGTCCCTCTGATTTTTATTAGATTAAAGTTGGAACTGTCTGTTACCTTACATTAGAAGTAGATGGGGAAAGAGCAGACCAAAGACCAAAGACAGAAAAAGTATTCATAGTTGCAGCAGTTTTATTTTTGATGGCTCACTATTTCAGGGGGAGTTAGCAGGCAGATTCCACCTATAATATCATGATTTTATTGCATAGGTCACAATTTTGGAGAGTAAGAGAAAACAAATTGAATCTGGAATTAAAAAAAACGTACTTTTTCTGACACTGGAAACAGAAAAATAGTTCAGAAATGCACCAAATGTATTAGGTATTTTGGGCCAGGCCACAGTTTCAGAGTAAATGAGCAGGTATGTTGCTTTTGAAAGTGAAAAATGTAATTTTTTTTTTATTTAAAATTGGAGCCTAAACATTTCATACATTAGTACCGTAGCTTTTAAGGCTTTTTAGACAGGATGCAATTTTTGAGTGGGCATATTTGCAAATTAAACAATAGTCATGGACACCATTGAGAATTACATCAGAGCACAGCACGGAATGCAATGGAAAGCATACCTTATAGGAAACTAATCTTTCAGTTTCAATTAGGCTTTGTCTACCCAAGGGAAAGTCATTTTCCAAATATGGGCATTACCATATTACCATATGTTTACATTTCACTGTCATCCTGGCTGACAGATAAATGGGGCTGGGGAAACAGCACTGTGCTGTAACATGACAGCCTGCCAGGGCAGTCATGCTTGACTCTGAGTATTAGTTTACTCTGTAAGCCACCTCAGAGCTGGTCTAATTAGTTTTTGCTAATCTAAGAAATGGTAGTAATTTTTTAACCACTTCAGTACTCTAAACTTTTACCCCCTTTCCGCCCAGGCCAGTTTTCAGCTTTCAGTGCTGTCACATTTTGAATGACAGTTGCGCGGTCGTGCAACACTGAACCCAAGTTAAATTTTTATATTTTTTTTCAAACAAATCCAAGTATACTACGTCCACAGCCACCCATCTGTCCAAGGTTTAGCACACCTCCGCATAAAAAGAAAACAGATTTGTTTGTCTTCTGTCTTCCATGAATCCATGTTGCTGTCTGTTGCTTGAAATATTTTTTTCAAGCAAGAACTCATCGATGTGGTCTTTTATTAAACTCTCCAGTATCTTCCCAACTATAGATGTTAAACTAACAGGTCTATAATTACTTGGTAAAGATTTTGATCCCTTTTTAAATATTGGCACCACATTGGCCTTACGCCAATCCAGTGGTACTATGCCAGTCATTAAAGAGTCCCTAAAAATTAGAAAAAAAAGACTTTGAAAGGACCCATGGGTGTATGCCATCTGGTCCAGGTGCTTTATTCACCTTTATTCTGTCTTAATATTTTTGGATCATATCAATTGTGAAGCAATGTGGATCATCTGGAGCTGTGTCAATATCATGCCCACTCTGGACAAGAGCTCCCCCATGCTGCTTTGTATACACAGAAATGAAGAAGGTGTTTAATAAATTTGCCTTCTCTTTGTCCCCAGTCACCCACTCTATATTATGTTGTAAAGGGCCTACATGCTCAGACTGGACCTTTTTAATATTAATATATTTGAAGATTTTTTGGGGGTTTGTCCTGCTATTTTTTTGCAATCTGTTGTTCGTTTTTCAATTTTTGCTGCCTTGATTTCTTTTTTACATATTCTGTTATATTCTTTGTAATGTTTAAACTATGATAGCGTTCCTTCATTTTGATATTTTATAAAAGCTTGTTTCTTATTATTTATAGCTTTTTTAGCTTTGGCTGTAAGCCACATACGTTTTATTTTTACCCTTTTAGACTTGTTGCCCATGGGAATATATTTTGCAGTGTGTTCACATACAGTCCTTTTGAAGAACTCCCATTTTTGTGTTGTGTTCATTGATTCCAATATTCCCTTCCAGTCTAAGTCTTGGAGAGCAGCTCTCAGCCTTGGAAAATTAGCTCTCTTAAAGTTGAGTGGTTTCATTTTTCCTGTATGTGTTTGTTGTTTACAGCTAACAATAAATTAAATCATGTTATAGTCACTGCTACCCAGATGCTCTTTTATATGGACATTAGTAATAAGCTCTGCATGGTTTGAGATTACCAGGTCCAGCAAAGCATCATTCCTAGTTGAGGTCTCTATAAACTGTACCATAAAATTGTCCTGTAGTAGGTTTATACATTTTTGCCATTTAACTTTTTCTGCAGTGCTATTACTCCAGTCAATTTCCAGATAGTTAAAATCCCCCTTTATTATCACTGTCCCAAGCCATTTCGATCTGTGCAAGTTGCTGAGTCTCCACCTCCTCATTAACACTGGGTGGCCTATAACAAACTCCATTGATTACGTTTGTGGTATGCACCTCCATGTGCAGTTCTACCTATAATGCTTCAGCCTCATCACACTCTCCATCAACTAGGTCCTCTTTCACACTTGCTTTGAGATCACTTCTCACATAGGGATAGACACTACCACCTTTCCTTTTTACCCTCTCTCCGAAATAGAACATAGCCAGGAATATTAATGGCCCAGTAATGTGAAGAAAGAAGCCAAGATTCAGCAATAGCAATTAAATCATAGTTCTCTTCATGCACCAAAGCTTCCAACTCACCTATTTTGCTTGGCAGACTTCTGGCATTGGTGAACAAACACTTTAATTCATTGACACCTTTTGCACACATATTTTGCATAATTTTTATTTTCTTACAAATGGTACCAATTCTAATGGCTGTTTGCAACATGGGAACCTTCTTATCAACTGACATAGCCCTCTCCCCATCTTTCCCCATTCCATCCACCAATAAGGACTGACCCCAGTCTGATCTGTCTGCCCCATGATAATCTAATTCTGCCTCCCCCCTCGATCCTAGTTTAAATACTCCTCCAGCCGTATGATAAACCTCTCCCCCAGCACAGCAGGCCCCCTTCCATTTAGGTGCAAACCATCTCTAGCATATAGGTTGCATCCCAATGAAGCATCAGCCCAGTGCTCTAGAAACCCAAATCCTTACCTCTTACACCAGGTCTTTAGCCATGCATTCAGTTCTCTAATCTCCCCCTGTTTTTCCTCAGTTGCACATGGCACGGGTAATATTTCAGAGAATATCATCTTGGAGGTCCTTCCTTTCAACTTGCAGCCTAGTTCTTTAAACTGATTCTTAAGGAGCCATCACCATCCTTGTATTCTGTCATTGGTTCCAACATGGACCAAGACAGCTGGGTCATACCCAGCCCCTAGCAGTAATTTATTAACTTGGTCCACCACATGCCGAACCTTGGTATCAGGGAAACCGCAAACCATTTGGTTGAGGCAATCCTGGCGACAAATTATTCTGTCAGTCCTTCTGATTATAGAATCCCCTACTACCACCAGCTGTCTAGGCCTTCTTGCACTACCCTCACCACTAATCCCAGATGGTCTGCTATCCCGGCTGTTAGGGATAGCAGTGACATCCAAGGCTGCAACCCCTGAGCTTGCCACCCCCACATCTTCACCAAACTTGGCAAATCTGTTTGGGTTCTCAAACCCAGGGCTGGCCTTCCTTTTCTGCGAGCCCCTAAACACTCCCTCTCACTACAGTCTTCCTACCTGATAATCCTGACTAGCCCTTCCACCCTCCACATCAATCCCATTAGCTACCTGTCCAGTGTTGCAACTTGCTCACATCTGTCACAACGGTATCCATCTTGGAGCTGTTGCTCCATTGTTGCATACAGGCAACACACTATGCACTACACAAAACCTTCAACCCTGCTAGCACTCATTATCCCAGTTACAATATTATTATTACTAACAGGAAATATCAGTTGTCACTTACAGGTTAGAAGACTCCTGTTTTCAACTCTGGTTTTTTAACTCCACTTAATAAAATGTAAACTTTATCAATGGTCCAGCAAGCAAAACACAGACAAGCTCAAGAATGAGCAAGCTCAAAGTAAGCTCTACAGAAATTTATATAGTACCTTTAGCACCTGTGACCAGTTAACCCCTCCCCTTAATTAGCAGACTGAAGGAAGGAAAGGAAAAAAATGCTATTTAAAAAGTGGCAGAAAAGGTGATTTAAAAAAGTAAAAGCTGCTAGCAAGACCCCAAAGAGGGAAATAAAACTAAAAGCACCAGCAGGCAAAAGGAAAACTGTTTTTCACTCTCCACTCAAATTTCCCACTCTTCTTAGCTTCCAGACAGCAAAATATGCCAGCAATCACACAAGCAGGAAATGACATATCAGAAAAGAAAAGGTAATTTTTAATAACATTCAATTACAATATGACTTGTATCAAAATTGTATACATCATTTTATTTAAATTTTTTTCCCCACGCAAGTGGAGTTACCCTGTAAGTAAGTATCGAGAAGATGGGTTGTTGCACTTCTATGGTGGGGGAAAAAACAGTGAGATGCGCACTTGACATACTCTGAACAATAAATATGCATATGCAGTACTAAGGTACCGTCCGTGAGATATGTGGTCCTTAGAAATTGAAAGTAAAAAGTAGAGAAGAAGCTGCAAAGCATGCAGGGAATACAGGAAGTTGTGGAAAGAGATGGCCAGCAGACAGGCAGAACTCATAACATGAAGAGAGATTTTTCAGGTACGTTTATATTGGATTGTCAAAAATATCTATTGTTTGTATTGATTATTCTGTGACTATAGTTGCTTTCAAAATAATAATTGAAGCAGAACAACATTTAAAAAAATATTTTATTATTGACGCAAAAAGGCATACAAATGTCTCCACAATGTTATGCAAATTTGTTAGTTAAAATAAAACTATTTAGGACTATTGTATGCTTTAGTAGCAGATTTGCAAACTGAAACTGTTGGTGCAGGAAATAGAATTACATCAGAGCAGAGGTGCAATGGTAATATTATACTCGCTGCAGTAATGTGATGACTGCTAAAACACGTCAATGGCTCATCTGCAGTATTAGGTCAAAGTACACGACAAAAACCAAATCATTTTCTTAAGAGCAATTATTTCTATTGTTTCCACATATTTTGTCCTGGACTTTAAAGTTCTGACAAGAAGAAAGCTGTTGCAGCTCACAATTAAAATGGATATACATGTTCTGGCTATTTCAAAATATATACTGTATGTAAACCATCAGAATAATGGAAAATCCAGTTTTGACAAGGAATCTACATTCTTTGTCAAGACTGAACTTTGCATATTCGGTAATAATACAAAATCAGAGTTGGCCCCATAGTTGAAGTTATAATCAAGCTACTTTTTATAATTATACTAGGACATTTCCTGGGTCTCCTATACTCACAAGTTTAACTAGCTCTCAGATCACTCAAGCCCAGTCTGTAGAACCCTCTAGGATAAAATGTTGAGCGTTGTTGTTCCTCAAAGCTGGAGGACACTTGTATACATCCAATAAAGTAGAACATTTATTACTTGCAGTTGGAGGTTTTGACAGTACATGAATATTGCAGTTGGATTCTGTTATTTCTTGGAATGCCGGGTGAATGCTATGATGTGCTAGGGCAGGTGTTCATTTGGTAGATGGTCTTTCACATACGTAGAATATGTTATGGTTAAATGCTGATTAAAAGGTACCTGCATGAACATTTATTACTTGCAGTTGGACTGTTGCGCATAATCCATTAACGAAGACTGACAAAGGTATATATTTTTTTAAAGAATTCACTACAGTATCCAGTACTGTAATGTGCTTCTCAAAAAAAAAAACATTTAGCGGAAGACGAAGACAGTAGAAAGGGTTATTTTGGAGGGTATAAATTTAGCCCTATCTATACAATTTGTAAGATGACCTGTCACCCTACAAGTTCCAATGCAGTTGTACAACCAATAGTTTTGTATGTTTCTTTTAATGATTGCATTTATATTCACAAATGTATATGACCAGATGTGTAACTGAGACAAGTCTCTCAGTAAAAACATGGAAACAGAGAAAAAGGTTGCCACTATGACTCAAATATTAAAGCAGAACTAAACTCTCTCAATCAACGTGAACTGTTTTTAACCCTTATGCTGATAGCATTAGCAAATAGATAGGAAACTATAATATTTAGTTATTTCATATTTTGGATTTTTTCAGTTGCTTCCTGGTTTCTGGCCTAGCTAAAAACAATGTCATATGTCCCAGGAGTCTTCAAGGGAACTTTTTTTTTCCTTTCATCTGGAGGAGGGACTTTCTCAGCTAAGCACACCCTCCTGTCTGCATGTTAGGGTAGATGGATGTCTGGAAGGAAATGCTATATGAATCATCTGTCCTTACTCAAGATGGTTAAGGGCTAGGGGGGGGGCGTTTTTCAAAATGATTTCCAACTAATGCATGGAGACATGAATGAATGAGTTTGCTGTAATTATTCAAAATGAATTGCATAGTCTTTTTTCCATTTTGTGGTGTTCAGATACAGTTTAGTTCTGCTTTAATAAGCAACGGCATGTACTTAAATTTTGCTAAAAAAAGGAAGTATCAGCATATACATAGAAAACTATTTATAAAACAAATGAAAGATTTTTACAGTTTATATAAAAACTTAAAAACGTAATACAGTTTTGACTTGACTTTTGTAATTAAAGTTATCTATCCCAGTGTTTACTCATTCATGCACAGATATCGGTCATCATAAACACTTTACATGTATTATGCACAATGAAAATGCGTCTGAATACATTGGATGTGGACATCAACAAAGGAAGAAACAGAATCTATTAACTTACAACAGTAGAAGGAAATCATTGTAAACAGTCTTTTGGCAATTAAAAAGTGTAACTCTTCCAAACAGCAATGTTTCTACAACGCTACTACGATTGTCCAATGCCAACCAGTAGGGCTATAAGGAAGGCCAAGTTTCCAGCGATATATATCTCGAGGGCTATTATTTCAAGTCGTACCTACAGAATAAAATGTAAATCATTAAATGTTGAACAATGGTCTTTGGAGTTTTACTAAAAGTGTGCCTGTTCCCTGAGTAGCTAATTTGGAATTGTATATTTTATTTAACTGTGTCATTATTTATGTGGTTCACACAATGCTGTATAACATATTAGTGAAAATATTGTTCTTACTAAGGGCTCGTTCACATGAGCAGAAGAAATGCCACTGCTAGAGGAATCTGGCATTTGTTTAAGCCCCTGAACTCAGCTGCTTTTTATTTAAACTGATTGTAAAGTCTTATTTATACTGATACTCCTTATATTTACTTTCTCTGTGCAATGCTACTGCACCGAGCCTCCTCTTCTGGGGTCCCCCACCAGCGCTCTAGGCTCCTTATTTCCATGCTCCACCGTAGCAAGCAGCTCCCAAGTCAGGCTGTGTGTGTCCATAGACACACACAGTGCAACTTGGTCCTTATTCCCCAATCTCTGCTCACTGGATTTGACTGAAAGCACCAGAAGCCAATGGCTCCTGCTGTTCTGGGCAAAACCTGTGAGTCAGTGGGGTCCAGAGTCAGCACCTGAACTTTTCTCATGTTTTGTAAACCTACCTTGAACCAAATACAGGTATGTTCAGAAGCCAGTAAGAAAAAAAATTGTGTGAGGTATTTTAGGACCTCTTTCTCACCATGGTGGTTTTTTATTGTGCATTAAGGTTAGCATACCACTGTGGACAAAACAATTGGACTTGCACCAAGTTTGGTAATACACCACAAAGTAGTATGTGACTATGCACTTGAGGAGCACTGCAACGCATGTAGGTTAGGACCTTGCATTTAGGTGTCATTCATAATGAATAGCACCACAGCACAACAATACGCATGCATAAACGCAGTGCACTGATGTAAATAGACCCTTACTGCATGTTACTGTAATGTGCATTCTGTGCTGTGGCACGTTGTGGAGTCATTCATTGTGAATGCCCCCCCAAATCCATATGCAACAATGGTCAATGCAAACGTATGGCAGTGAATCATATCTCACATACCATGCCTTGTGGGGTGCTGCGTTCTCAAACAAGGGTCATGTGTGTTTTTTGCCCATTGTGGTGTGTTTGCAGCCCCTTCATAATAAATGCTGCACTAACACACCACAAGGTACTACAGTACCACACAAATGTGAATGCATCTTTATGAATCTTCAGTTGTGACACAAGGTAGAGAAGAAAGCATATCTCAGCTCAGGTATCTTTCCACCGCAGCTCCCTGCTAGATTTCACAGATGTCAGCATTCTACTATCACTAAGGAACATGTTGTCTGAGATTTACAGTATATAGGAGGGATAAGGGGGTCAAACCCTCATCCCCTCCCTTCCCCAAGTGTCTGGACCAGGACATGAGCTGTTCACTGGCTGAGCACTCCTTTTACGAACTTGTAGCAGCTCAGTAGCTAACACTGCTGACTGTCTACCACAGTCCCCTGCCTTCAAACTCCTCTGCTGGCTCAGGATGGCCTTTGTCCATCAGTATACAGTGATATCATTCACTGCACTCTGTGCTGCAAGGGTATGGGGCATGCATGCTCTGGGTTGACCGGCATTTTTTCCTTTCAACAGCTCACCTAATGGCACCCCCCGTTTACAAGAAACCACTGCACCCGAGACAGCTGCCTATCCTGTCCCCCATCCAGAAAGTCATAACTTCACGGATGTGAACATATTATCATCTGGTGCAGCTGTGCATGGTAGCCAATCAAAGAAATCAAAGAAAAACTGGAAGCTTACTGGTTTCAATGCTCAGATGCTCCAGATTTTGCACTCTGCAGTTTTAGCAAATGAATCCGAATGTGTTATGAAACAATTCAGACTGTGCACAAATTCAACACAAGTATGCAGTTCACAGAGGTATACCTTAATGAAATTGATAATGGCTTTATTCTAGCCAAAATAACTCATAAATCTTACCATTTTATTTTCATTTTCATATGTACCTGAAAGACAGCAAATACAAAAACATTAAAAAAAAAGCCTTAATGCATTCACTTTACTTTATTTGTTCACACCATTATCCAAAATCCCTCAGCTGTATGGTAGCCACATGATCATGATTTTTTGACAATGATTCAGATGCTGCAGATTCTTTTGTTTCTTTATCATTTTAGCTTTGCAAGTGATACCACAAATTCAAATGCTGCTTGTCTGATGAAAATTGGTTAAGCAGGGGTTAACTACCCAACAAGAAACAAAATGGTTTGGGTGTAATAACTTCTTGTTGTTGCATACAGATTTTTACAAATCTGTTTATGAGTAGGTGTCTACTTTTTCTATGGAGAAAATGAAGCAATACACTGAGGTCTATGAGGGGCAAACTTTGCTCAATTCTGTCCAATTGTAGAGCTAATAATTAAGCTATTTTCAAACAATGTACCTATGTCAAAAAATTAAAACAAGCAGGGAGAGGACCCTTTTATGCCATTTTTTAGGGCGACTTTGAAAATGTACAAATACTTTATGTATATCTATCCTCTTGAGGGCTGCTGGATTTTGCTGGGCCCCTCAAGCTCTGCACAACCAGACAACACGCATTTTCCATACTTTCTCCCAGAGTCAGTAAAACAGTCCTTGAGCTTGGTTTTGTTGTTTTTATTAAGGGTTAACAACTTGTATAAGCCCTAGGGGTATATGGGATGCCCAAGGAACTGTAGAACTTTTGGACAGCTTCTTAGCAAAAATGGACAAAATGTGGACAAAAATTAGCAACAGTCTTAGTAAGGAGCACTGTGTCCCCTTTGGTGTACCTCCTCAGACCCCAGACGAAAATCTCCTTATTCACCCGGCTGTCCTGAGGGTATCTCTGGGCAAGGGATTCCAAGATCTACAGTTAAGTAATCCCAGCAAGAACTAGTTGGGTATTACACCTTACCGCCCTGTCCCTTCTGTGGCCCAGGGCGTGTAGAAGTACTCACACTGTCCAGTAAGCTTAATGGGTTGCAACTGCTTTCGGGCCTTATGCTGGTCTGGCTCCTTCCCTGCTGACAGGCTGTCCTTTCTCGCAGATGGTGGGACAGTGGAGACTCTTCTGTCCAGCTTCAACCTGTAGGTAGCCCCTATCCACTGGGGCCCCCTCCCAAACTCCACACAACAGAACCTTAATTCACTCCATCTTCCACCCAACTGCCCTGCTGTTCAGGCTCTCTCACATTTAGGGCTATCTTAGCCACCATGCCAGGCCTCCTGCCTGGGGATTGGCTAGGTTCCCTCAAACATGCAAATTAAATCTCCTCCCCTCCTCCGCCCCTCATCTAGAAAGCTCCAGAAGCCCTGACTTGTAGAGCCTCCCGGCCTGACTGAGATAACTGCACTACTTTACTCCCAGGCTGACTCATCCTAGGCTTCTAGTAAGCCTCTGACTCACATAAAATGTCCAGGTTCATTCTAGGCTTCTAGAAAGCCTCTGACTCACAAAATATCCTTCCTAACTAGAGGGCGCTACATTGAAATTACAAGGTTGGAGCATGTCTTAAAGTGACCGTAAACCCTCACCTTGTAAAACAACCCTTTTAGTTTAAAATATGTTGTATGTGATCACATACCCTTCGCTCTCAGCTGCATACGGGCTAGGGGAGTAGAAAGAGCAGCACAATGAACTTTCCAATGAACAGATGTGCTTGGTGGGTATCAGCACAAGCTTGATCATTTGAGGAGAGCAAGATAAGTTCCCAGCACAGCCAGAAAAATGACCACACTATGATCTCAATAGGAAAGCAAGAGTATTGGCAGGAAAACCAGGGATTTCACACAAAGGATGTATTAGAGAATACCTGCCTCCACCCCCCAGTATTTAGAACCTCTTACACAGCCGGGAGGCAGCAGTGGGAGGGGGTTAAAGCTGTATGTGGTGCAGCACATAATTTGTCATCAGGCAAGCATAAGCCTGTGGAAGTAGCAGCCACAACATAAGATTTTAAGGCCATAGAAGTGTATTCTTAAAAAAACAAAAATAGCTAATTATAGGGGTTACATTCAGCAACTAGTACGTAATCCTAAATTAATTTGTTATCGAAATTATTATTATTATTATTATACAGGATTTATATAGCGCCAACAGTTTGCGCAGCGCTTTACAATATAAGGGAGACACTACAATTACAATACTTTCAGTACAGAAGGAATAGGAGGGCCCTGCTCGTGGAGCTTACAATCTAAAGGAAGGGGGAGGTGATACAAAAGGTGATAGCTGCGGGGGATGACCTGGCGGAGGTGATTCAAGTACAGTTCTTAGGTGGAGGTGGGGTAGGCTTCCCTGAAGAAGTGCGTTTTCAAAGATCGCCTAAAGGCAGACAGGGTGGGGGCTGACCGGACATGCTGTGGTAGGGAGTTCCAGAGGATGGGAGAGGCTCTGGAGAAGTCCTGGAGGCGAGCGTGGGAGGAGCTGATGAGGGAGCTAGAGAGGAGGATATCATGGGAGGAGCGGAGTGGGCGATTTGGGCGGTATCTGTGGATGAGGTTGGTGATGTAGCTAGGGGCAGTGTTGTGGATGGCTTTGTAAGCTGTGGTTAGTATTTTGAATTTTATACGTTGGGTTAGTGCAAGCCAGTGGAGGGATTGGCAGAGAGGGGCAGCAGTCACTGATCGGTTGGTAAGGTGTATGAGTCTAGCAGCAGCATTCATAATAGACTGAAGGGGGGATAGCCTGTGTAATGGTAGACCAGTGAGGAGGGAGTTGCAGTAATCGAGGTGGGATATAACTAAGGCGTGGATGAGTTGTTTTGTGGTGTCATTGGTCAGGAAGGGGCGGATTTTTGAAATGTATCGGAGGTTGAGGTGGCAGGATTTAGCCAGTGAGTGGATGTGGGGCCCAAAGGAGAGGTCAGAGTCTAGGATTACGCCTAGCACCCTGGCATGAGGGGAAGGACCAATGGTAGTGCTGTTGATCTTAATGGTAAAGTCATGAGTGGGAAATCGGGGAGGAGGAAATATTACAAGCTCAGTTTTTGAAAGATTGAGTTTAAGGTAGTGATATGACATCCATGTTGATATGTCGCTTAGTAGGTTTGTGATACGTGAAGAGATTAAGGGGGTGAGCTGGGGAGTGGAGAGATAGATCTGGGTGTCATCAGCATAGAGGTGGTATTGAAAACCATGGGAGGTTATCAGTTGGCCCAGGGATGGCTATGGTCCACCTATGCAATCTAACGGCCCTTTTGCATTCCAATATCAACTCACTTCCATCACACCTAAAACACAACTCACTTATACGTGACACTCGCGGAACATGGAAAGAGGTCAGGCGCAAGTTAGCGGTTTCCCCATGGTTATCCCGATACTTCCCAATTCACAACAATCCTTCTTTTCCTCTCTCTCAACAATATGCTGCTTACGCAACTTGGGTCACACATAATCTTGTATATGTAATGCAACTGTTTGATACCTCTTCTGGTTCTCCCATGCCTCTACACCATACTTTGTGGAGCTTCAACCTACCTTCCCACCGCTTCTTATATATTTTGCAAGTTCTGAACTTCAAGAACTCAATTGCTCCAATCAAAACCAACAGGTTCTGCAACTCACTAATAGACACCTTAGTACAAAGTCAAAAATACAAAATATCTAACATCTACACTCCATTAAATGCATTATGCGAAACGTTTGGAAACTTCTTCATCAGCAATCTCTTGGGTCAAAGACTTTAGTAACGCATTCACAGCCAAACAAATATTAATGGGATTTAACACCACATGTGCTTTCAACTCAAATGAGTTCTGGCGTGAACAACAGCTCAAGATTATGCATCGTGTGTACATGCCCTGTGCCTATTCGAGACTCAATCCTCCAATGTCCATCTGCCTGCTCTGCGGGTGTTATATGCCATCACTACAGCACAGATTCTGGCTCTGCCCCCCCATATCCAACTTCTGGGACCAAGTAACCAGCTTTACGACTTTTATCATCAATATTCACATGTCTAAAGACCCACTACTTCTCCTCTTCGGTAACTTGAAACAAACTGCTACAGGCACCTCTCCAACACAGAACCATGGCTGTCCACCTGTCTACTGGTTGCGAGAAGAGCTATATTAAAAAAAATGGGTCACAAATTCACCACCAACCATATCGGACATGAAACAAGATCTCAACTATCTTCTACGTCTGGACAGATTCAATCTAATATCCTCACCTAGCACCCACAGAGCTGACGCTTACATTCAAAAATGGCACTTATATATTACTGGAACTTTTCCTAAACCTGATCAACACTTGTTCCTACAGGACTCTAGAGCTGTTAGTTGACCTACCACTACTACCTGAGGCTGTATTAAGCATAGTTTACACAGGCAGGGTATAACTTTTGCTGTTGTTCATGTCTATAAGACCTTTCCCTGTGTTTATGACATCCTGGCCTCTATTACCTGAGAGTTATAGCTTCGAACACTCATCTATCCCTACCCAAACTGGCACATACGACTATGTTCATTCCTCAATGGCTCATTTGACACCTGGTATTTAAGGCTATAGCCTGCTCCCATTTAGTATATGTCAAAAGACAACACCAGTATATGCTGTCTGCTGCTCGTTTTATCTCACTCGCCACCTACTGCACTCATTAGTTCTCCGGGGGGCTCCTAGCACCCCCCCATCCCCCCCTTTTTTCTCTATCCCTTACTTGACCACCCAGTGCTCATCATAGTTTTGAAACATGTCTAAGTTTCTTTACACGTTACCTATTCCATTTCATGGGCTTTCTAGCTATCATCCATTATGAACCTTTCTCGTCATGCTTCACAAATGTAACAAATTGTCAATGACTGCTATTTCTCCGATGCAATGATATGTTTTCTCATGTCGTTTTGATTGATCTTTATTATGTATAATAATGAAATCCAATAAATATTTCTTTAAAAAAAAAAAAAATAATTTGTTGGATTGGATTTTAATATTCATCAACCTGATATGCTGGTTGCCAATTAGCTCTTAACATAACTCTTGGCTTAATACCAGTATTCTACTTTAATTCTTTCAGACATTGCCATTGAATTACAGTCCTCTTCTCAGGGAAAGGGGTACATTAAAATAAGTTGTTCTGCATCAAAAGTGAGGTGCATATGAGTGTTTTAAGGGTAAATACAAAATCTGAGTTTACCTAGAATATGAAGGATAAAATATTTACAGTGCTTCTATAAAGGACAGTAGCCTTTTCTCTGCTATTGCAAGTGACGATATGTCTGTAGAACTACAACTCTCAGTGTTCAGTGCCCCTGAGGACTACAGTACACTAGGTCATAGAGTAAATAATGCATTCTGCACAGATCAGAGATGTTACAAATAGAACAGGTAGTGTCAGAGGGGAGTATAACTACAATGATTATGATATGTGCCACCAATTTGCACTGCAGCCATTTGTTAGAATTATTGCATATTTCTAGGCTTGGGAACAAGACTACGGAGAAAGATTTGTAATACCAGGACCAGAAGATTTTATATGTTGATGTGTCCTGGTGTACACAAACAGTAATTTGTCAAAAAAAGAAAAAAAAAAACAGAAGACACCTTATATTTAACTGGATTGTACATTAAGGCGGAGATAGATTTGTTAATTGTAGTTAGCTGTGAGGTTAAAAGCTGACAGCAATTACAAGCATCATTCAATAAGCACACTGAGGGCCTGTTCACAATATAATTTGCTATGCTGTGCTCAGCAGCCTTTCCCAATGCAGCCCACCACATAGACAAGGCAATTTGCCTTGTGTCCTACATGTTCATGGTGGTGAATGAAATGTAATTTTGACATTTCACCAAAGCTACAAAAAAAAAAACAATGATGTGCTGTAATCAGCAGTGTTTATGGCACAGCGCACACCATTGGCTGTGTTATAATGCACCTGTTGGTGGGAATGGACAATTAGGCCAGGGTTTTACCTCCCGCCTACTGACTACTTGATCAAGAAGATTTGGAGCTGTACACATGCCATTGCTGTGATGCTTCGCGGCTGCGACAAAAAAAATAAACCTGTTCAAGTGAATAGTGGCTTGCTGCAACCTCCCTGTGTTGCATTTTCAGGGTTAAAAAATGCGGTTAGGAGGTGTCATATCATCTCCTTACAGCAGTTAAAAACTGGCTCTGAAAAGCAAACCACTGCAGATCACTTTTCAGAGGGGCGGCAAGGGCTGCTGCATGTGAAAATGACCCTTAGACACCAGAGAATAATTTTTAACATTTTTCTGCATATCTGTATTTGCCTTCAGATGTGCTACAGTGGCGACTGCTGATAAGCAAATTAAAGTGTCAAAAAGGCAGGTAAAATGTAGATTATAGAACAAACCAATCCGGACAGTTGTGTATAGGACAAATATCAAAATACAGATAGAAGAAGTGCAGTAAGTAGGTTTGGCAGGTGAAATAAAAGAATCCATGAGACAGGCTAAGGTAATGACCAAAATGATGGAAGCAATTGCAAATTTGCATACCAGAGTGTCAGGAAGGACCAAGAGGAATTAATGCCCAGGCATAATCTCTGTGCACTGAATAGAAATTTTATTTGCTGCCTAGAGAATCCAAAGGCCAGCTTATTTGTGCCTGAGATGCTTTCTTTCTTTTAACCTACAGGTGGCACAGATACACTAGCAATAGATTCTCCCAGAAAAGAAGAAGACATTGTTAGAGTGAGTAATAACATGACCATTAGGAGATTCCAGGGAAATTAGACAACTGAATTGGAATACAAATAAAATAATTGGAGAAACGAGAAAAAAGCCCATTCACCAGACTGGCCCATATAAGCAAGGTTTTCGTAGCCACTTTAAACTCAGTTTGTTATAATTTCTAAGACACTCAAAAATATTACATTTTAAATACAAAGTGTTATCACTTCATCATAGTAGTTTTAGCAGGTAAGGTGGCACTTAAGGAATCCATATGGTACTCACTTTCTTTTTTCAGGAACATATTGGTCTCCAGGATGATATACAAAAGAACCTCCCATGCAAAAAATCCACCCATTACTTTGGGCATCCATTGGTTGGGGGTTGTGTCTAGCAGAACCAGCCCGAGAAAGATGGTGGCCACTATAGAAAAAGATCAGGTTTTATGAGTATTTGAACAAAGTGTTAATAACTTAAACAAGACTATTGACCTAAACAACAAAAAGTGTTCTTCTTCTGTGAAAATTTCTACAATCTTACCTGCAAGCACCTTTATAACCAGTGCATTGAGCCTGTGTCCCCAGTTGAAGATATAGCGCCTGCAATGATAAAAATAGATGAAAATATGCACAAAAACAGTACAGACAAATTCATTGATTTGAGGCTTTTAGGATAACAGTGTATTTACAGAGGAAGTGAACTCTGGAAGCTGTGCCCAAAAAAGGCAAGTGGAGGGCAAAGGGCTCTTCACCAGTTTTGCTCTTGGTTGTCCTGCAGCTGATCCTTCTCCATTGCTGACTTACAATGCCTTGATCTGCTACCAGTGATTGTCAGAATACCTGATCAGCTGCTGTATCTGAGTGGATGCAACCTCAGTTTGGACAACAATGCCATACACAACTGTGCCAGATTTTGCACTCTCCAGTTTTAGTAAATCAACCCCATTGCAGTGCTCTATGGCGCATTGCAATACAAAATTTTGTGCATTGGCAGCCCAATTATTTCAATAGCTTACCATAAGGCAAGCACACGGATGTGCGGCATAATGCATGTTAATGCACCACAAAAATGTACATGGGGCCCTAAATCACCCACACTAGTAACGCCTAATAACACCTGAATTGGAGATGCTGCACCTCCCTTCTCTGTGTTTGACATGCATCAGTTTGCTAGCATTATTTGGTGATGGGAATTACTTGGTAAGAACATAATAGTTTGGTTACAGAAGCCCTGTACTTTTTTTTACTATCTTACATTAACAATGATAATACAGCGGCTTTTGTGCCTTTTACTTAACAAAAAAAACTCTAATCAAAACATGTTTAATTATGTTAGAATGGAAAAAGGATTAAAGAGTTTATATGATTTTTATTGCTGTCTGTGTCCATAAGTACTTATTACTCCTGTTTCTGTAACAAAATATGCATATCATGACACCTGGGCGAGGTATAGCAATCTAGTAATTCCCAGAGGGCAGGAATGTGCTGAGAAACTCTATTGCGTACGTTCAGATATGCATGATAAATATCTGAAGCATAGCAGTGGTAAAAGAATGTTTGTTTATGTCTACCAGCTGGTATCTTACACAATAATATTTTTCAGGCATATATCCTGTGAAGCATCTAAATTGCTTTTAATAACTGGATATTATTTTAATCAGCAGTTACCAAGACCGTAGTCTGTTGTGTGGTAGCAAAACATCACTTCATGCTATGCTCTTTACTAAAGAAAAGGCTAAACTTTCACTGTAAATTTCTCCATAGAACACTCGGAGTCATGAGTTCTTGTCACTATTTTTCCATAGATACAGGTGGTAATTATTAAAAACAAAATGGCACCACTCACACTAAAATTAGCAGTACATTATAATATTAACCTTGTATTGACAGATCCTTGTTCTCAAGATGAAAGAAAAAGCTGGTCTGATGTACAGGTACAATAGCGATACTGCTGTACACTCAATTGTAGGTCAACCATTGCTTCCTGTTGTCCTGCTTGTGCGTGGCCCAAACTTTGGGAAAAAATTATTGTTACAGAGCTGAACACGGAGGCTATAACTAACATATCTTTCCTCTTACAGTTTCTACATAGATCGCTAACCTTGAGCCCCACTTCCACCCCCTTTTTCCACGTATTTTGAAGATTGTTTGCTTATAAACCGTACCCCTGTTTATCTACTACCTGCTGCCTACCAGTTTTCAGCTTCCACAAGGGACTGGCATCGCAATGGAGGTGTGGACCGCACCCTAGTGACACCTGCAAGAGGGATGACTCCTGCTGTCACTCCACAGTGGCAGGACAGAGCACTGTGGGAGGGTAGGGGGGAAAGCATTACAGGATCTAAGGGGGTGCTGGGGTTCTTTCAGCCCAGCCCCTCCAAGCCGGCCCTCCTCTGTACATTGTGCCCACGCCTGCTGAGCTCGTCTCACTATACCCGCATTCAGGGACAGGACAGGGAAAGCAGTCAAGGAAAGTAAACAGCAAACTCTGGACAGGAGAAGAGGCAGCAGTTCAGGCTCTCCTGTTATAACAGCGATCCGTCATCATACAGAAGATGACACTGGATTTCCCTAACATTGGACTGTGCACTGTATGATTACCCGCCCTCTACCCACATTTCCTGCTGCCAGGAAAACAGCAGTCCTTGGAGGATATTGGGGTGGGTAATCATACAGTGCACAGTCTGATGTTAGAGCGATCCAGTGTCATCTTCTGTATGATGAAGGATCGTTGTTATGACAGGAGAGAGAGCACAGCGCAGCCTGATCCGCTCCCACTTCTCCTGTACTTCCTGCCTGTAAGAATCTGGGGGAGGGGTGGAGAATTGTACTGGGAACACAATGGGGGGGGGGATGAGGGGTGAACAATCATTTGGGCTTTGATTGAGAAGTATGTGTAGGGGTTATACTGGAATGAGGAAATGGGGAGAGGGTATGTGTTAGGAGACAGGATTTCTGGGGGGAGGGGGACATCTGCTAAGAGTCCTCTGCCAGCACTGACCCTGTCTTCTTTTCTGCTGACTACTGTACTGTACACTGCCCTACTGACCTCTGTCTGCTGCCCTGCTGATGTCCTGTACACTGCCCTGCTGACCCTCTGTCCATTGCCCTGCTGTCCCCTATCCTCTGCCCTGCTGACCCTTCTCCACTGCCCTGTTAACCCACTGTACACTGTCCTACAAAGTAATGGCCCCTGTACACTACCCTACAAAATGACGACCCTATCCTCTGCCCTGCTGACCCCTTGTACACTACTCTACCGACTCTCATGCACTATACTGTTGACCTCACATCTTCTACCCCCTGACATTTATTACTGCACCCCCACATTGGACAGGCTAAATTTGGCACCGGGGGGGGAAGTAGAGATGCCAATGCGGCAGTGCGATAAAACATGATGTGGGGGGTGATGTCATGTTTTACCACACCAGGTGACACCAACCTAGTGATGCCACTGGCTCTATTGCACACAGCACAGTTCCTGACACTACCCCAACCTATTTTTACAAGGCTATGAGCCAGACAGAATTTTTTTTAGCCAATTTCTTCCATGAAACCAATATTTGTACCTGCAATTTATACAAGCATGCATGCACTTGTACAATATGATTGAATGACTGTTTAATGGGGGTTGGTTGGCAGATGCTGTAGTTGTAACAATGTTTATATCCTTTAAAATGCTTTATTTTCCTATGTGTACATTTATGGGCAGGGTCATGCTTCTTATACACCACAGAACAATGTTCTACAGCACCTTCTCGAGCAGCTACTGTATATGGCTACAGCACGCACAGCTATACCTCATTTTCACAATGCAGATCTGTCTTCAGGGTCAATGTAGAAAAATAACTGGTTGGTGTTTGCCTAATGTGACTCTAACTGGTCATTTTTTTCATAAAGAGACAGAATGATTTTTCATCTAATTGTTTGAACAAGCAGGGAAACAGTTAATGCGTCTCACGCAACATGCGCTTATTCATAATTGCGCAACATGCGCTTGCTTATACTACCTTGTGTTTTTATGGATGCTATAAAACTTTCTTGTCGCATGCACTGAATCTATCAGCATCTTGTGGCATGCACCGAATCTATCAGCACCATTAGATTTACACTGATCATATCTGGAGTAGTGTTCCATGTTTGTAGTTTACATATGACCATGGAAAAATTAGTAGGATGATAAAGGTTTACCTTTTACTCTTTGGGTCTGGACGGAACATCGCAAGAATGGGTTGAAAAAAAGACAGGATCATTACAATGCACCCAAGCACAGGATGGGCCCCTACGTCCTAAATAATAAAAATGTTCAGTTATATCCTTGTCTGCCACCATATGCTTATATAACTAATTGGGATATTACAATTGAATAACTCCAGCCCAACTAAAAACCCAAAAGTGATATTATACCTGTAGTTGAAACCCTGAAAGGTGGGGTCATCCCTGGCTTCTTATATGCTTTAAGCCTAACTCCACCTAGAAACTTAGAGTATTTCTACCAACCTTTGTGTAGCACCCTCCTTCTTGGCTAGGGGGAGCTAGCTAATTATTGTTTTAGTTAGATGGCTGAATAGCAGCCAGTCAGAGGGTTAAAAAAAACCTAGAGGCCATGGCTTAATTTTTTTTTTTTCCCAAACAAAGATCATTTTTAGCCAGTACGGAGAATATCTGTTGATACTGCCAGAAATGCCATGTCTTCTCTGCTTCTTGTTAAATATACTGGAAACAAAATAAAATGGAAACAAACCTAAATAAGAACACTATTGCAAGCACCTCATCTATGGACTGGTAAGCTGCAATATATCCAATTTTTCCTTTTTGGTTTAGATACACTATAAACTTACTATGGCAGTAGAATTTCACAATAACCCAAAACTAGCATTGTTTAAATTAAGAAAGTAGAAAATACATACCCCGCTCCATCCAGAGACCTCAACAAAGATCATGATAAATGCTATTATGGTTAGAACTACAGTCAGTATCATCAGGAAGAAGTGAGTCTGAAAATAACAAAAATAAATAAATAAAAAAAAGTAACAAATTACAGTTTAACAACTAATAAGACAGCATTAAGGTTAAAATGTATGAGGTGTGCTCAAGTCAAATGGGAACTTTTAATTTTACAGGTATAAAAAGGAATGTTAGTGTGTCCTATTACTGATAGGCAGCACACATATCACCGGCCAGTCCAGAGATTGGCAAACAACAGCATTAGTGCATGCATGGAACAGCACTTGATGACGAAGTTTCTTGTGAACAAGGTGTAAAACCCATGGATATCTACAAAAGACTTCAAGCACAGCACAGTGATGAGACACTCAGCCACAGTAAGACATTTGAATTGTGTAAATGTTTCAAAGATGGTTGTATGTCTGTCAGTGACGATTCTGGCTGCGGTGGTTCCCAGCACACAGCAGTAACTTCTGGGAACATTTAGCACGTGGAACGCTCAATGGTGTATTTAGGTTTTGTGCTGCCCTAGGCAACATAAAAATCGGATGCACCCCCCCCCCCAGACAGATCCTGACACCAACCAATAACACCCCCCCACAGCAGAGAGAGAGCCTGACATTGACGAACAACACCCCTGTCCCCCCACCTGAGAGAGCCTTCCAATATCACCCCCCCCCCAACAGCAAGAGAGAGACCTTCAAAGCTCCAGACATCCCCAGGAATGAGAATCAGGCTCTACATACACTGTCAAGCAGCCCGCAGCCTCTCTAGGATCCCACCTGGTCTTCCGCCCCTTCTTCAAGGGGTCAGTGCTGCCCCCCTGAAAAATGCTGCCCTAGGCAAATGCTTTGTTTGCCTTGTGGTAAATACACCCCTGGGAATGCCTGATTCTGGATAAGTGACATATAACCTGTCGTGAAATTGCACAAGAGACAAATCTTTTTTGTGGGAACACTGAACACAATGATGATGAAGTGAAACAGGCTGTCCTAGTATGGTTTAGACGTACTGACAAATCTTTTTATGCCAAAGCTTTCCAGACATTAAATGCTATGATGAGTGTATAAATGTAAAAGGGGATTATTTTGAAAATAAACCTGGTGTTTCCACACCTTGAAATTTGTTTATTTATTATATATATTAAAAAAATCCCAGTTTGACTTGAATGCCCCTTGTAAAAGAAAACAATTAAATAGTAAAAAGTAAAAACAAGCAAAGCTCAAAGCAATACTTCTTTGCTACATATAGAGCTGCCAACAGAAATAAATAGGCTGCCCTATGCGCAACATGCAACAACGCGCATACTGTATACGCAATTTCTTCTGTTGCACCACTGTAGTGTGAATAGAAGCTAAAGGCAGAAGTATTTAAAGTTCTGCATATAACTGACAGCCTAGCTATACCTTGTGTGAGAGACACACTGATCTTACTGTAATCATTTTTTTTTCCGCTGAAGAATTGAATTCATTTTTGGTAAACATTAGCAAGAAAAAGGGGTTTGTTCAATTTATTCCTGTGGAAAGTGGAAAGACCAGCAGGTTTCTAGCAGATTTTAAATATTAATCATGCTTACTGGACAATCCATTGTTTTACTGGTGCAAGAATCAGTATGACCACTGGAAAATAGAGCAGAAGAAGCTTATGAAGCTGCAGACCGTCATTGGAGCAAAGATAACATATCAGTGAAAAAATGGGTTTATATTTAGCAGTCACTTCCAAGTTCCATCGGATTCAGTCTCATGTTCTTTCCTTTGCAACAAGTGGAACGTTAAGAATATTTACTCATAACAAATTTCAGGCCTGAAACTTCTAGTTAGAAAAGGATACACCAAGTTTCTGGGCAGCATATAAGATTTTCTGAAAGATTAGTGTCATGATCAGATGTATATGTTATATATTTCACTCTGATACCAGCACCTTTTTAAATGGATGCTTTTAGAAAGTCTCTTTTTATTATGTTATGTTGGCATCCCCTAGATGTCCAACTTCTAAAACCAGCTCATGATTCGAAGGCAGAGACCAGGAGAATACACAGCTAGGGTGTTCCAAAAATTACTTCTTTCCACATCTTCGGACCACCTGCACTCTAGAAATGTAAGCCTTCTAAAAGTGATGCCATTTCTATGGCAGAACTCATGTCTACTTCATCTCTAATGAGATGCTTTCATCAGAATTTGCACTGCTTCTAGGAATCAGGTAATGGTAGCCTCCAGCTCTGTATGGAGACTCAGGTGTGCAAGATAACAGCTACCCTTTCCGTTAAAGAGAGCTGTCAAGAGTGGTAACCTGTCATTTTTTGCCTGATTTCAAAAGTAAATTGTTTAATCAAAACTTGATTATTATAGCAGATTTTCGAAATTTTGAAAAGGTTCGTTAAAGGGCTTAAGGTAATAAAAATGAAAAGCAGCTTATGGGATTAATGTGCTTGTACAGCTAAACCTTTTGAGAATAGGGACAACAGAGTTCTAAGGATTTAACACAGGTAAGCCTTGTAATCTGCCATGAAGAGATTTCTAACAAGGACATACCCTGCTTTAAATGTCTCTAATAGTAGCAACAGTGATATAAAAATCATTCATATACTGACTAGAGATGAGCGAATTATTAAAAAATTCGGTTCGGCTGATTCGCCGAATTCGCCGAATAAATTCGCTTCGAGCCGAATATATTCGCTGCGAATTTAACTTATAAAAAGGGTGTTTCTAGGCTTCAGAGAGCCTTTATATTAGTGCAGAACACTGTACCTTTAATTTAAATGCCCTTGGAGTCTGCTGGGGAAGAGAAATAATACTGTCAGTCAGTATGACATGCAGATGAGTGCCGTCGATCTTAGAATCACCGCACACTTCACTCATTTGGGCAGTCACGGGGCCAAAACCAGAGTGTGGAGCCACAGTGTGGCGGTGGAGGCAGCAGCAATGGGAGGCCATACAGCACCCTATGACAAAATGGAACCCACCAGCAGTGTGAGGAGACCTGAAAGTGGCACATGGCAGAGTGTGGCGATGGAGACAGCAGCAATGGGAGGCCGTACAGGGACCCATGACACACTCTGGACCTGGCAGCAGCTTGAGGGGGTGGTACAGGGGCCCATGACAGATTACGGGCCTGGCAGCAGCATGAGGAGTCGGTACGGGGGCCCATGGCAGATTACGGGCCTGACAGCAGCATGAGGAGGCGGTACAGGGGCCCATGGCAGAGTGGCGGAGCGTAAGCAGCTAAAATTGAAGGCCATACAGAGGCCTATGTTAAAAAGTCCCCCCAGCAGCAGCGTGGGGAGACGACTATCAAGAGTCCAATGGCAGAGTGGCGGAGCAGAAGCAGCTTCAATTGAAGGCCATACACAGGCCTAGGTTAAAAAGTCCCCCCAGCAGCAGCGTGGGGAGACGACTATCAAGAGTCCAATGGCAGAGTGGCGGAGCGGAAGCAGCTTCAATTGAAGGCCATACACAGGCCTAGGTTAAAAAGTCCCCCCAGCAGCAGTGTGGGGAGACGACTATCAAGAGTCCAATGGCTGAGTGGCGATCCGGGAAGTCAGCGTTGTGATTGCAGATGCAATGCAGAGATTCTATGAGGTGATGCCGTGGGTGCGAAGAAGATCATATACCGTCGTACTTCCATCCATAAGACGGAACAACCTGCGAACCGGGAGCTTTATTGCCCTGACCCGCTGAGCAGCTTCTGGGATACCCAAGAGTTTGGCTTCTGTGGGGAATATGGTTGAAAACTGAAACTTAAAGGCATGTTGACGGAAGGGCACCAGTGTCAGTGCTCCGGAGGGAATATAGCTTCAAAGCTGACACTTAAAGGTATATCGACGGTCAGAGACCACAGGAAGTAGAGCTTGCATCTTAAATCGACTGAATGTGGCAGACGTGAAACGTCTACGGGCCGTATATGAAACGGGTTGTTCCTCTTTCTGGAATAAGTGTTGGAAATGGCCACTCTTTTTGGTGTGGCGCTTTGTCTATTTAATTCCGATAACGGACTCTACTCCTCCGTGCAATCTAGTTACGAGACCCTGGGCAGGTCTGGGTCCAATTTGTGGTAGAGACTGGTTTTGTTCAGCCATGCTTGAGCGAGTAATAACAGGTCTGTGCTGCCCTTTGGTGTCTGGCTTAATGCGCACAACACTGAACGTCCCAGCATTTGTCAACGATTTGCCGTTAAGTGATGCAAACCCGCTGAACCACGTTCATGAGGAGCCGGTACAGGGGGCCATGAATCAGTATGGACCTGGCAGCAGTGTGAGGAGACCCGAAAGTGGCACATGGCGCAGGGTGGCGGTGGAGGCAGCAGTATTCGGAAGACATACACAGGACTAGTTTAAAAAGCGGAAGCCGTCAGCAGCGTGAGCAGACGACAGAGGCACATGGCGCAGGGTGGCGGTGGAGGCAGCAGTATTCGGAAGCCATACACAGGCCTAGGTTAAAAAGCGGAAGCTGTCAGCAGCATGAGCAGACGACAGAGGCACATGGCGCAGGGTGGCGGTGGAGGCAGCAGTATTCGGAAGCCATACACAGGCCTAGGTTTAAAACTGGAACCCAGCAGCGTGAGCAGACGACAAAGACGCACATGGCAAAGGATGGATCTGGCAGCAGTATGAGAAGGCGGTACAGGGGCCCGTGGCACAGTGTGGTGATGGGGGCTACAGAAACTGGATGCCAGAAAGTGGCCGATAGGGCTATATACTGCATGGAATTATAAAGTTGTAAAGACAGCGGCCTTTAAGGCTATACACAATATAACAATCATGACTTGATTGACCATTGGCCTATAAGGCTATACACAGCATGAATATCATGACTTATTCTGAGAGTGGTTTGGAAGGCTATATACAAAAAGTAATTCATGAGCTGTCCGGACAGCGGACAATAAGTACATATATACAAATCAATTCATCAGCTGTCCAGCCAGCGGCCTCAAAGGCGACACATATAGAAAGCAATTCATGAGCTGTTCAGACAGCGGCCTCTAAGGCGACAGATATACAAAGCAATTCCCGAGGTGTTCAGGGAGCGGCCTGAACGGCTAGGTTATTACTAAATATATTTTTGTGGCCAAACATCGGCCTATAAATAGATGTCTACACAGTGACAAAAAATTATGTCGCCAGACAGCGGCCTCTAAGGTGACAGATATACAAAGCAATTCCCGAGGTGTTCAGTGAGCTGCTTGAACGGCTAGGTTAATACTAAATATATCTTTCTGGCCAAACATCGGCCTATAAATAGATGTCTACACAGTGACAAAAAAGTAGGTCGCCTTACAGCGGCGTATCCTACAAATTGACATTATAAGATATGGTTTAGACCAAAAAAAAAACTTTGATGCGATGCTATACCTTAGTAGATTGTGGAAAGTCGACAAGTCAAGCGTAACTGTGTACATTACAGAAAATCTTAACAAGACAACCAAACATGTGGCCAAACCGTGACCGATACAACAAGTTAACAATGTAAGAAACAGGAGGGGGCCAAACCGTGGCCAATAAATAAACAGTCCACCTCATTGATGAGATGGACAACACGTGTCAAATAAATATTTTAAAAAATTGCTATTCCATCGGTCTGGAACTGGTCGACTATAAATAATTAAAAAGTTTAAATTCATGTGACAGTCGTCCAGCGACGTATAAAAAATTTAAAAACACCAATTCATGAGGGGCCCGACCAGCAGAGTATAAGTCATTAAAAAGGTTCAATTCATGTGACGGTCGTCCAGCGAAGTATAAATAATTTAAAAACCCCAATTCATGAGGGGCCCGACCTGCAGAGTATAAGTCATTAAAAATGTGCAAAACATGAGTCGGCCGACCAGCAGCCTCTCAATAAAATATATATACAAATGTACGGATCAGGTGGAGGTCTTCCATTTGTCCCTAATAACATGTTTGGGGCATGATTCATGGCGGATTTAGTCAGTTGTGTCAGGAACTGGTGGTTTGAAATCCAGACTAATCCACGCCTGATTCATTTTCACAAACGTGAGTCTCTCCACACTTTGGGTGGACAGTCGTGTCCTCCGCGGAGTTACAATACCTCCTGCCGCACTAAACACGCGCTCCGATGCCATGCTACTGGCCGGGCATGACAGCCTTTCAAGGGCAAATTCAGCTAGTTGGGGCCAAAGGTCAAGTTTCGTTGCCCAGTAGTCAAGGGGATTGTCTACCTCGGTTGGCAGGGTGCTGTCCAAGTAGGCCCAAGCCTGTTGTTTGAGGTCCTGCTCCAGGTCCACCTGATGCTGCTGCTGCTGCGGCTGGTTAGTAGTTTCCTCACTGCGCTGGTGAAGAAAGCTACTCATCATCGACTGCAGACTGAGGCAGCCGCTGCTGGTGGAGCTGCCACTGCTCCTACCACCCCACCCCTCCCCTGCTGCCATGGCAGCGGAACGCGAACGCACAGGGCCCACAGTGTCTGAGGATGGACGTTGGCGCAGAAAGGCAGAGACCAACTGACTACATAGGTGGTTTTTATAGTACTTTATTTTGGCCTCCCTCTCAGCAGGTGTGAAAAAGGCCACCATTTTTGAACGGTAGCGAGGGTCCAACAAGGTGGACAGCCAAAAGTCATCCCTCTGTCTGATGGTTATTATTCGGCTGTCGCTACGCAAGCAACCGAGCATGCTATGGGCCATTTGTGCCAAGGAATGCGAGGGACTCCCTGCCTCCATCTCCACAGCATACTGCCACGGTGCGTCTGGGTCCTCTGTCTCCTCCTCCTCCTCTACCAGATGCTCCTGCTCCTCCACTCCTGTCCGCTGAGTGGAAAAACCACCCATTTCACTCAATAATTCCTGAGCACCAATGTCCTCCTCTACCTCCTCCTCTTCTTCCTGTCCTGCCCCCACAGGGGTCATGTGGTGTTGAGATCTGTGCGCCACGTCTACCGCACCCTGACCAGCCATTGTTAACAGCATTTGTTCCAGGACGTGCAACAGAGGAATGACGTCGTTCATCCCATAGTCCTGCCGACTCACGAATAGCGTGGCCTCCTCAAAGGGCCTGAGCAAGCGGCAGGTGTCACGCATGAGCTGCCAATGGCTGACATCTAAGTTACACAGGGGAGTACCTTTATCCGCTTGTAACATCAGAAAATCGGTGATGGCCTTTCGCTGTTCGTAAAGGCGGTCTAACATATGTAGGGTTGGATTCCACCTTGTTGCAACGTCGTAGATCAGGCGATGCTGTGGAATTCCGTTCTGCCGCTGCAGCTCAAGGAGGGTGTGCTTTGCGGTGTAGGAATGGCTGAAATGCATGCAAAGTTTACGTGACATTTTAAGGATGTCTTGCAGTGGGATGGTGGATTTTAGGAACCGCTTGACAACCAGATTGAACACGTGAGCCATGCATGGCGCATGGCACAACCTTCCTTGACGCAGAGCAGACACCATGTTCTTTCCGTTGTCGGTCAACATGGTTCCGATTTTCAGTTTACGCGGAGACAGCCATCTGTCGATTTCTCTGTTCATTACACTCAGAAGTTCCTCCCCTGTGTGACTACGTTCGCCAAGGCATACCAGGTGCAGCACAGCGTGACACCGTTGCGCCCTGCAGATGTGATATGCCGGTCGGGTAATGGGACTTGGCACGGGGGTGGCGGCTGAGGACACGGCGGAAGAAGAGGTGGTAGAGGCGGACATCTTTGCTGGACCAAGGACGTGCAAACATGGAGGCAAAAGCGGCGTGACCTGTCCAAGTTGCTGGTGCGGCTGTGCCGGCACCACGTTCACCCAGTGGGCCGTAAATGACATGTACTGTCCCTGACCGTAGTTACAGATCCACACGTCGGCGCTGCCGTGCACTTTGGCAGAGACCGACCTGCTCAAAGACTGGCCCACCATCTCTTCTACATGTGAATGCAGGGCTGGCACTGCCTTTTTGGCGAAGAAATGCCGGCTTGGCACTCTCCACCGCGGCTCGGCACAAGCCATCATTTCTCGGAAAGGTGCTGAGTCCACCACTTGGAAAGGGAGGGACTGCAGCACCAGCAACTTGGACAGGAGGACGTTCAGCTTTTGCACCGTCGGGTGCGTGCTCACAAACTGTTGTCTCTTGGAAACGGATTCCAAGAAAGACTGCTGACGGAATCCGTGAAGAGGAGTAGCAGGAGAAGGAGCATCTGAACGAGCGGAAGATGCCAACGAGCGACAACTCCCCTCAGCAGAGGTGTTGGAGCCTTGACTGGCTGATAGAGGGCGATTGACGTCGGGGGACGGAGCAAGTAACGGAGCGGGTGATGGAGCGGGGGCTGGGGCAGGCAGAACCGCCGTATCTTTATCACGGTTTTCCCAGGCCACCGAATGGCGACGCTGCATATGCTGACGCAACGCTGTAGTCCCAACATTGGCCCCTGGCCACGCTTGACTTTCTGGCCACATAGTCGACATACGGCTACGTTTACTTCCTCGGGTGGCTTGATGAAAAATTGCCACACCGCCGAGTAGGAAACTTTGCCCCCGCTACTCCTCACTGGCTGACTGCTACTTCCTCCGTGCACACCGGCACCACTACTGGCCGTGGTGGTAGGCTGCAGTGGAGCTGGTGCTCTACTCCATGGCCGTTTGGCTCCACTGACACTGCTGCGACCCTGCTGCCTCCTGGGCAACCCACCGACTATCTTGCTCGCTGGCAAGCTGGCACCCTCTTCTCCTGATGATGCGGAAGCAATAGCCTGATGACGACGAGGCTGCCAAGTGCGATCAGCCTCATCATCATCAATTAGGGTCTCCGCGTCACTACTAGCCCCCTCGGCTGCGTGTGGGTCAGGAGACAGACCTGTCTCTAGACCGGCTACCGAGCCACTCTCCTCGCCAGTACTTCTTCGCCTGGCTGCTGAAGAGGCGGATGTCTCCCCCCGTTCCTGACCGCCCTCTGTTAGCTCTTCCTCACTGTACAGTGGGGCTGAGCCCACAGCATGCGATACTTCGCTTGGTGAGGGAACACCAAAGGACAGGGGCAGGTCGAGGACACGTGATTTCAGTGGGCTTGCTCCCGGGCCATGCCAACTAACAGTTGTGTCTGACGTACCCACCGACCGTTGGCTGTAGGTGTCAGAGGTGACCTGGGAAGCGGAAGACGACCGAGTCAACCAATCGATGACGGCAGGGTTGTCGGTGGAGACACGACCGCTGGATGACACCGGGAGCACTGGCCTCTGGCTGCGACTAGTGCTGCCTCGACCCCTTCCTCTGCTGCCACGTCTGCTCGCTCCTGAAACATTGCCTCCTCTGCCACTCCTCTGCGTGTTGTCTGACATACTCTTTAATTCAATAAGCACCCCAAAAATAAAACCGGATTTAACTCTTTGAACGTACAATAGTGGTTGTGAAGCAGAAAGTCAGTTTATTTAGCACAGTCGGTCAATTGCAGCTTGCCGTTGGCTGTAAACTGTACGTTTATGTCACTGGAATGCACTAATCACCCAAAAAATATTACCGCCACCCGGCGTGTATATGGATTTAACTCTTTGAACGTACAATAGTGGTTGTGAAGCAGAAAGTCCGTTTATTTAGCACAATCGGTCAATTGCAGCTTGCCGTTGGCTGGAAACTGTACGTTTAGGTCACTGGAATGCACTAATCACCCAAAAAATATTACCGCCACCCGGCGTGTAAATGGATTTAACTCTTTGAACGTACAATAGTGGTTGTGAAGCAGAAAGTCAGTTTATTGTACACAATCGGTCAATTGCAGCTTGCCGTTGGCTGGAAACTGTACGTTTATGTCACTGGAATGCACTAATCACCCAAAAAATATTACCGCCAGCCGGCGTGTAAATGGATTTAACTCTTTGAACGTACAATAGTGGTTGTGAAGCAGAAAGTCAGTTTATTGTACACAATCGGTCAATTGCAGCTTGCCGTTGGCTGGAAACTGTACGTTTCTGTCACTGGAATGCACTAATCACCCAAAAAATATTACCGCCAGCCGGCGTGTAAATGGATTTAACTCTTTGAACGTACAATAGTGGTTGTGAAGCAGAAAGTCAGTTTATTTAGCACAATTGGTCAATTGCAGCTTGCCGTTGGCTGTAAACTGTACGTTTATGTCACTGGAATGCACTAATCACCCAAAAAATATTACCGCCAGCCGGCGTGTAAATGGATTTAACTCTTTGAACGTACAATAGTGGTTGTGAAGCAGAAAGTCAGTTTATTTAGCACAATCGGTCAATTGCAGCTTGCCGTTGGCTGGAAACTGTACGTTTATGTCACTGGAATGCACTAATCACCCAAAAAATATTACCGCCACCCGGCGTGTAAATGGATCTAACTCTTTGAACGTACAATAGTGGTTGTGAAGCAGAAAGTCAGTTTATTTAGCACAATCGGTCAATTGCAGCTTGCCGTTGGCTGGAAACTGTACGTTTATGTCACTGGAATGCACTAATCACCCAAAAAATATTACCGCCACCCGGCATGTATATGGATTTAACTCTTTGAACGTACAATAGTGGTTGTGAAGCAGAAAGTCATTTTATTTAGCACAATCGGTCAATTGCAGCTTGCCGTTGGCTGGAAACTGTACGTTTATGTCACTGGAATGCACTAATCACCCAAAAAATATTACCGCCACCCGGTGTGTAAATGGATCTAACTCTTTGAACGTACAATAGTGGTTGTGAAGCAGAAAGTCAGTTTATTTAGCACAATCGGTCAATTGCAGCTTGCCGTTGGCTGGAAACTGTACGTTTATGTCACTGGAATGCACTAATCACCCAAAAAATATTACCGCCACCCGGCGTGTAAATGGATTTAACTCTTTGAACGTACAATAGTGGTTGTGAAGCAGAAAGTCAGTTTATTTAGAACAATCGGTCAATTGCAGCTTGCCGTTGGCTGGAAACTGTACGTTTATGTCACTGGAATGCACTAATCACCCAAAAAATATTACCGCCAGCCGGCGTGTAAATGGATTTAACTCTTTGAACGTACAATAGTGGTTGTGAAGCAGAAAGTCAGTTTATTTAGCACAATCGGTCAATTGCAGCTTGCCGTTGGCTGGAAACTGTACGTTTATGTCACTGGAATGCACTAATCACCCAAAAAATATTACCGCCAGCCGGCGTGTAAATGGATTTAACTCTTTGAACGTACAATAGTGGTTGTGAAGCAGAAAGTCAGTTTATTTAGCACAATCGGTCAATTGCAGCTTGCCGTTGGCTGGAAACTGTACGTTTATGTCACTGGAATGCACTAATCACCCAAAAAATATTACCGCCACCCGGCGTGTAAATGGATCTAACTCTTTGAATGTACAATAGTGGTTGTGAAGCAGAAAGTCAGTTTATTTAGCACAATCGGTCAATTGCAGCTTGCCGTTGGCTGGAAACTGTACGTTTCTGTCACTGGAATGCACTAATCACCCAAAAAATATTACCGCCAGCCGGCGTGTAAATGGATTTAACTCTTTGAACATACAATAGTGGTTGTGAAGCAGAAAGTCAGTTTATTTAGCACAATCGGTCAATTGCAGTTTGCCGTTGGCTGGAAACTGTACGTTTATGTCACTGGAATGCACTAATCCCCCAAAAAATATTACCGCCACCCGGCGTGTAAATGGATGTAACTCTTTGAACGTACAATAGTGGTTGTGAAGCAGAAAGTCAGTTTATTGTACACAATCGGTCAATTGCAGCTTGCCGTTGGCTGGAAACTGTACGTTTGTGTCACTGGAATGCACTAATCACCCAAAAAATATTACCGCCAGCCGGCGTGTAAATGGATTTAACTCTTTGAACGTACAATAGTGGTTGTGAAGCAGAAAGTCAGTTTATTTTGCACAATCGGCAAACTGCAGCACCAACTGTGCACGACAGCCACCAAAAAAAAAAAGGGTGTATGTCACTTTAAATTTTCGATTCTTTGATAGCTGTGGCCCTAAGTAACGATTCTGTGTCCCTGAGTAACGATTCTGTGTCCCTGAGTTACGATTCTGTGTCCCTGAGTAACGATTCTGTGTCCCTGAGTAACGATTCTGTGGCCCTAAAGTCTCTGTGGCCCTAACTCTGTCCCTTAATACACACAGGTCTGTCTCTCTTGAATGACCGGAGGCTAATGGAGAATTCTAAGATGGCCGCGATTTATAGCTCCACCATTACACAGTGCTGGCTGGCTGCTGATTGGCTAATGCGATCACATGTCATGAATGCATTATGGGTCAGCGCTCCTTGTCTGCGCGCCTTCCCAGAGATCCCCGCCCCATCTTCTCTGTCCATTTTCTCTGTCGCCACACATGTCGCCGCCATTTTTGGGAAAATTCGATTCGTGCATCCGAAGTTTGCTAATCTTCGGATTCGTCGCGAATAGAATTTTTCCAAATCTTCGGAACGAATTCCACTTCGTCATGTTCGATTCGCTCATCTCTAATACTGACACTAACACAGCCTGTCACTGTCTTTGTATTATATCTTTTATATGTTGCCACCTTGTGACCTTTTGGTTTGCCAGCTGCATCTATAAAAACATGATCTTTGAGATGAGGAATCCTAGGGCTTTATATAAGGAGACTGAACATTTTGGATCATAGAACCCACATGGAAACGATGGGTAAAACCCATAGAGATTATGGACTTCCAGGTCTGCTACATGGCTAGCAAATTGCTATTTGGAAGACTTCCAGTTCTATGGCAAATCAATCAGATTTATCCATATGTCTACATTTTGCAAGACTTATTACATTTATTCCTGGTGTACAATGGGTTTTCCAAAGAAGAGAATAATTTTTTACTTTCAAAAACTCGGTCTCTAAAATCTTGTATGAGGCCATCTGAATAAAAGAAGGAGGAAGAGGATGAGTTACTGCACATGTGTGTGCATAAAATGTTAGCTGTAGCTTTTGAGCTCTTTAAAGGCTATTTTAAAATAATTAAGAACATTTGAAATTGAGCTTTGAGTTTCATAAAATATAAAATATTCTCATTCAAAACTTTATATTTACCTGACTAAATTTAATTTGTACTGTTGGTTTTTAGTCCTGGCCATAATAAATGAAAAAAAATCAAATGCACTACACATTCCCTTTACATAGTAAATGGCTAACCTCAGTGATAGACATTTCCTCTGTTTTTTATGTCTAAGTGATCCAGCAGTTTAAAATACTCCTGCTGATGTCATTATTTATTTAAATACTAAACCTTCTAAATAAGGCAGACCTGCAAACTCTGTACCCTGCATAGGAAAATTAAACATTTAAAGTACACATTGTGGACAGACTCTGTATTATGAATTGGCACCTATAAGAACGCACTCAGCATGGGAGCACAGTAAGAACACTTTCTTTATGCTGGATAATTATAGTTTGTGTTTTTTGGCAATCTGGATCAAATTGATTTGTTCCAAACATTAGATAGAGTTGCCCATAATAAAGAATGTATAACCCAAACCATCACAAATTCCCTTTACACATCTGTATTTTATATTTTAACTTCTTGCCAACTGCCTAATGCATAATTGCAGGGCCAAGTAAAGTTGCCTTTAATGCCCAGCTCCCACATATATGTGGTCATGGTTGCTTGAGGTTGTGAGCTGAAAGCATGCTCACAACACACTTACTGAGCTCTCATCGACAGCTCTTGATCACAGTGGTCACATGATATAGAAACCCTGCTGTCTGCCTGGCAGAAAGGCCAAATAAAAGGGTCACTAGGAGGTGGCATTAAAGAATAAATTTGCCTTTGGGAACATGTTACATGTTCCACCCATTTTTAGGGTGGAACATGTAACATGTTCCCACTCCTGCAGCAGCTCCCTGATCCTTGCACTCCCTGTGACAGCAGGTCATAGATATTCTCCCTGTACCTGCTGTCACTATTTCAAAACAGCATGACCATGAGGGGCTCCACTCACACCCCCATGTCATTCATTCACAGAGTTTTGTGAGTGAGAGAACTACAAATACAGGCAGCCTTTGCGGCTGTCGGCTTGTAGTTCTTAATGTACTACCAGGATGCTGTTGAACGCTCTGGTAGTTTATTGTTTCTTACTGTTATTGTGTACCCGCCTGCACGTATGAGGTATGAGCAGACAGCTTACATTGACAGTTTGCAGAAGTCCTGCATTGCACCCGCAATCTGCTTATCACAAGTGCAGGTATTTGATATATATTTTCCCAGAGATGAGCTTTAGGCTCCATGTACACAGGACACTTCTGAACGATGGAAACTGACTGCTGGAAAACGTAGGTTAAAAAACGTCTGTTTAGCCATGTTTGCATACCGTGTTTATGCGTATTTATGAGCGTTTGCATTTAGAAGCGTTTTTTAAAGATAACCTCAGGAGACCTTCCAAAATGCCCAGAATGCACTGCAAAACAGTAAAAAAATAACTATGTCTCTCTATTTGAGAGAAATAGAGAGAGCAGAAGCAGAAGCAGAAGCAGAGAGAGCAGTATTTGTTGAGATTATCTGTCTTTTTTTTTCTTTTTTGTGGTGTTTGGATGTGTTCCAGCTCATTTCTGTGCAGAAATTATTGCAGCAGTGTCTAACATATTGTCTTTCATGCAAAACCTCAAAGTATGGTGTACCAGGTCCATTTGTGTACCAGGAAAACACTTTACATACAATTTTCATGATAAAAAAAGGTTCTGGACCGCATCTGGAAATGGAAGTGTTAAAAAAATTTTTCCAAACACTAGCGCTTATAAACTCAGTTAGCCGCATTTACAAGCATTTGGCATTTGAAACGCTGATAAAATCTACTCCTGCACGCAAGTTTGGTGCATTCAAAAAAACGACTGTAAACTCAACTGCCTGTAAATGACATAGTGTACACGGACACATAGGAAAACATTAGGGAGAGTTCAGGGGCTGCTGAAAAAAAACACAGAAAAGCTCCTAAACCTGAGTTTATCAGCTGCAGTGTACATGAAGCCTTAAAGAAGTATCTATCCCATAGTACCACTAACAGGACACAGACACCAAAAAAAAAGTTAGGAATCCTAATCTATTCAAATACAAAGTAGGTTTTATTTTTAAATACGCTTCATTTAACTGATATGTACAGTTCAGATAAAATTATGTAACAGCTGACACCACCGTGTTTCCTAAACTGACCAGTAAGAAAGCATTTGCTGTATGTAAAGACAGGTATGCTTTACAGTGGTTAATAAGCAATACCTTCCTCTTCATTTGGCTTTTCCTAAAAGAATGCTGCCATCATTACTTTGCTTGAATGGAGCTCTATTAGCATACAGCTTTATTAAAATCACAAACTGCAGAACTATTTTATATATCTATATCATCTTGCATTGGATTATGCAGACAGTAGATATAACACAGTTAGGGAAAACAGAAAAAAATAAAATTTTCAGCTACAATAATAATGGACAGATATGCAACAAAAACTTAGTGCATTGCTCTGTCTTATCTGTGAGAGATATGAATGACAGTATGCTATTCTGAAATCGCCCATGGCTATCTAAGAGCCATTGTGCTTATTGCTGCCAAGCTACTAGCTGTCTCTGGAGAATGCAGGTGATGATACTCACTGACACTCATTTCAGTGCTGTAACACCTTAGATGCTAAGCGCACCTTCTGAGATGTATTCTATAAGAAATGATGTGCAAGCAGTAGACACTTCTGTTCTCCAGAGAGCAATTTCTCTCTTGACAACACATACTATACTGTATGTAGCCAAGTAATAAGAAGGTCTTTTAAAGTACCGTTTTATTAAACATATATTGAAAGTAAAACAATGAAGAATATTACCTGGGGTGTTCTGATCACATGATACCTAAGGAAAAAGTATTCTAACACAATAGAGCTGATAAAAGATACTGCACTATTTCTACTTGGAAACAAAGAAGAGAGCCATTATAAAAGCCATAACAAAAACAGTATTAATCGATTCAGTGCACAAACAGATCCAGCGGCCCCTCCAACCAATAAAGCATTTTACTGAATGACGGGCTTAAATGCTAAACTCATCCTTCAGAGAAATATAATAACTGCACATATTTTTGCAGGCTCCCTGCAGTTTTCTTGCTCATACCTCCATACAGGCTTTCAGTTTGAAAGCTGTATGAAGTGTCACTGAACTACTAGGGCATTCACCAGCTCCCTCATGGTTCATCTAGAACTTGTAGTTTATTAATTCACAAATCTCTGTAAGATAAAGAAAAATGTGACTGCAGCTGTGAGGGAAAGGATCCCCACCCATTGTCACAGGAAAGGTGGGGGTGCTGCTGGAACACGTTACGTCCTAATTACAGGTGTAACATGTAATATGCCCAAAGCTGAACCTATTGTTTTTTCGCAGAGTGGAGATTGCCAAGTGAGAGGATATGATTATTTATTTTAATATCAAACACCTGCACCCAGTAGGAGTCCTCTAAAGGTACTACTTACAAACTTCTAATATAGACAGAACCAACAATCAGGCTAACAAAGATTACAATTTGACTGCAATGTGAGGGTTTGGCAGATAGATACAACATTTGTCCAACATAAATCATACCTCATGTTAATAAATTGTAATCATTGTAAGCAGGGCCGGATCTAGGGGGGTGCTGGGGTGGGCTGAGCCCCCCCCAAATTTTAGTTTTGCCCCCCCTCCCACCTAGATTTCTGAGATCGCATCCACTGATCCATGAGCCAGTCCGGTGCAGTCAGTTGATATAAGGAGGCACTTTGTCGGGAACAATCCATGTAAGGGGGAACTCTAATAGGGACAGCTGATGTAAGGGGGACTCTCATGGAGATAAATAATCACATGTATGGGGACACTCTGATGGGGACGATTGATGCAAGGGGGCAACACTTGATGTAAAGATGCACTCTGATGGGGACCCTGATGTAAGGGGGCACTCTGATGGGAACCTAATGTAAAGGCGAACTCTGATGAGGGCTCCTGATCTAAAGGGGGAGTCTGATAGAGATATGGGATAAAAGGGGGCACTGGTTCTGTTTAGTCACCGTAATCTAATGACAAGCTAATACATAATGGTGTTTCCCAGGTCGTGACACAGTGACAGACTGTTGGTCATTCACCTACAGTGTTGACATTATGCCCCCAGACTTTTGTTTACTGCACCCCCAGATCAGATAGGCTAGATCTGGCCCTGGTTGTAAGCCTTATTATTGGTACAAGTGGAGAGTTTGTTAGAAGCTCCTTTGGAGGACTCCTGCTGGAGTCTGATATTAAAATTAAATAAATGTATCCTCCTAGTTTGCAATCCTCACTCTACAGATAAGCTCTTCATTGAGCGAAATGCATTAGAGGCTGGAGGGACAGACAGATCTGTCTTTGCACTGAATGGACAAATAAATGGAGAGCGCCTCTCTTTCCTCTTTCAAAGCTGTGTGTTTGCAGCTATAGATGCTATAGTATAGTTCAACAGGTTATTTCCCAAATTAGTGCAGAGGCAGCCAGGCACACAACAAAAGTCCACTCACACAGGCTCATTGAACAGTCTAGGGGATGTACTGTATTTTCGAAGTGTATTTCCTTGTAGAGCTTGTAACAGGAGAAGAGAAGCCCAGTCAACAGAGGAAACTTCTCTCTTAGCGACAGCAACTCAGTCTATTTACTCACAACTGTAAACTATGAGGTAGAATTTAGCACAGGTAAAAGTAGACTGAACAGTCCATGTCCTCATGATTGGGAACCACAAGGTAGTTTGTAGCACATATAATGGGAGACTGGAACAGTCTGTAGATTCACAGCTGGGGACCATGAAGTAATTTGTAGTAAAAGTTAGACTGTCTATATATTCAAAGCTGGGGATCAGTCTATATATTCACAGCTTTGGATCATGAACCAAGGTGCAGCACAGAAAAGAGGCTCTACACAGAATCGTGGAACAGGATTAGTTCATATGTGCAGCCCCTTGTAGAGTAGTCCAGCGTCCAGTCCAAGGTGCTCCAGGGTTTAACAGCTCCCCCCCCAACCCCCGTAGCTCACAGATCTATTCCCTCAACATGGAAGTGAAAAGGGCCCTCTCTCCAGGGCCCAGACTAATTAACCACCTTACAGCCACCATCTGGACACACTTCCTCAGGGATTGGTTAGGCCCTGCTTGATATTCAGGCTGATCATTTGAATTCTCCCTCCATAAGCTCTATAAATGTCTTCTACAGGCAATAGCTGAAGACCTCCAAACTTTGTATGGCCTTCAGATTAGCACAACAACAGTGTGTAGAGAGCTTCATGGAATGGCTTTGCATGGCAGAGCAGCTGCATTCAAGCCTTACATCAGCAAGTGCAACGTAAAGCAGGTCACCACTGGACTCTAGAGCAGTGGAGAGGTGTTCTCTGGAGTGGTGAATCATGCTTCTCTGTCTGGAAATCCGATGGATGTGTCTGAGTTCGGTGGTTGCCAGGAGAACAGTACTTGCCTGACTGCATTGTGCCAAGTATAACATTTGGTGGAGGGGGGATTATGGTGTGGGGTTGTCTTTCACGGGTTGGGCTTGGTCCCTTAGTTCCAGTGAAGGGAACTCTTAAGGCGTCAGCATATCAAGACATTTTGGACAATTTCATGCTCTCAACTTTGTGGGAACAGTTTGAGATGGCCCCTTCCTGTTCCAACATGACTGTGCACCAGTACACAAAGCAAGTTCCACAAAGACATGGATGAGTGGGTTTTGGATGGAGGAACTTGATTGGCCTGCACAGAATCCTGACCTCAACCCGACAGAACACCTTTGGGATGAATAAGAGCAAAGACTGCGAGCCAGGCCTTCTTGTCAGACATCAGTGCCTGACCTCACAAATGTGCTTCTGGAAGAATGGTCAAACATTCCCAAAGACACTCCTAAACTTGTGGACAACCTTCCCAAGAGAGTTGACGCTGTTGTAGCTACAAAGGGTGGGCCAACTCAATATTGAACCCTATGGACTAAGACTGGGATGCCATTACAGTTCATGTGCGTGTAAAGGCAGGCATCCTAATACTCTTGACAATATAGTTTGTGTATATATATATATATATATATATATATATATATATATATATACTACACACACAGTGTAATAAGGGGCCTCGTGTAGTCTTACCTGGAACCATATGGCCTTCCCAAATATTGGCTTTCCAGCTGCACTCTTCATGTAGCGAGCCATGATCATTCCAATACTGCCAGTAGTCATCCAGGCAATGAGCATTAGTGCACCTAAGAAACATGAGACATTCTATAAGATGCAATTATGTACAACACCTTTTATAACTCATGGACTTTATGTTCTTTAGAAAAGTAGACTTCTGCCAATATTTTGTGAATTACCGTAATTACTGTAATTTTGTGTATAAGTTTGTGATGTAAATACTGCGCAAAACACTGTCTTTTCTAATAATAAAACACTATATGTTACTGCTACTGTAGACTGCAAGGGAATGTAGATTTACAGGCACTTCTCTGAGGTTTTCTTCCCTAGGAATGTATGGCTGTTTTTGGCTGTTCTTCACCACACTACCAATTTGCCTCCTCAAAACCAATGTTTCAACAAACGGGAAGACCCTAGATCTTTTTCCTGCCTTTATCATGTATAATAATGACTTGATACACAACCAATAATCACAGTTTTTACCCCAGAACAAACCACTGCAGCCACTAACTTGCCATTCTGTACCAACATATGAGATGAGGTCCTAATCTAATGTTCCTAACAGGGGCGTGTGGCAAACTTGCTCATCAGAATTGGAGCAGAGTTCCCCCTCAACCCTCGTTTTCGTGTTCTGTCTGTGTATTTGAGGTCTTCCTGGAATCCTCACATCCCCCCTGCATTCCTGTGAGGCAGACTTTATCTCCTGGCAAATGGTGTGGAACAACCAGGAAGACATGAGAAGTGGAGCCATCCAGTCTGCGGAGGTGTCATTTTTATCACCCAAAACTATGTAAGCCCACTCATTATCAAACCGACCAGAATAAGTGCACAGTCCTGAGGTCAACTGTATGGTTCATATCATGGGATATGAAGCTAGTAATTTAGTGTAGAGTTTCCCAATGACCACTCCCAAGTCAGAGCCCCCCTCCCCTTTTGAGAGGGACCTTTAAGACTTTTAAGTGAGTTAGAGAGACTCTGACTCACACACAGGGATCTCCCAGCAACATCGTAACAAGGGGAAATCAAAGAACCTTTCTGCTCTGCATCTTAAATTTGCTAAAACCAGGCAAGGCAAGTAACTTACCCTGTATTTCCTCGCTATTCTATGTTTGCTGTGTCTTATTATACATATATATATATTTTTGTGACATCTTGTAACTATCTATTTTGCATCTGTTTGACCGTTAGAAATAAATCTTTCTTTCTGAAAGTGTTAAACTGTTTCTAAGCGCTTACTTGCAATTCACGAATCCCTGCCTTTGAAGAGACGCTACTGTTTGTTATATATCTCTGTATAGTAGGTCCGCGGGCCGTGCTATATAGATCCACATTTCAATCATTATAGTGTATATTTGGTAACGGGAGTTTCCCAGTCTCCGACAAAAGTGGTGGTGGCAGTAGAGGGTTAGTTGCGTAACTAACCCGACCCAGTAACAAGTGCATTCAGGCTGCAGGCACCGATTGTAGTCCATTAGCTGGGCAATCGCTGTGTAGGGTGCAGCTGGGTGGGGCCTTGTTACACGCGTCACACCGCGGTTTTGGATCGGCCGGCCCTTCGGTCACGAGTTTGGTGAGAAGGTCTGGGGCATGACGTATTACTGTTAGTCGCGGCTGTGCGATTGTCGCCTGTTGGTGGCGGCGGCCGCGGGTCGTGACAGGGTGGACTGACAACTCATTGGGCCCCCGGGCAATAGGGGATCATGGGGCCCCTGTGTCCTTGCCCAAACTCAAAAAAGCCTATGAAAAAGGTACCAGGGGCATCTCATGGGGCCCCCTACTGACCCCGGGCCCTCGGGCAGTGCCCGAGTTTCCAAATGGTCAGTCCGTCCCTGGTTCCTAATTATCTAACAGAAAGAGCAACCTTTTACAATATCATGCTAAATTGGCACATATAATGTAAAATCTCCCATTTTCCAACTACTGCTGCCATATGTGATTACCTGTTTTAGAAAGGATCCACTAAGTGGATGATTCTACTCACACTGTGTGAGTTGCAGATACCAGGAGGATGATTGGAAGTTCCCCTTTACATCTAATACTCTTTAAACAGTCCCCAGAGGAAGCAGTGTTATCTTACCCCATGAGAGGAACTAATATAAAAAATAACATTAATGAAGGGATGATTGAACTCTCACCATGACCAAGAACTACAGATCTTGATCCACTTGATGCGGCAGCCACATTGGAATTTGACAGCATTTCAACTGTAGTGTTGGATATCACAGTTTTTGTGTGTAACTCAATTTGTCCTATTTACAATGGATTAGAAATGAAAACATTACTTACAAAATATTAATACATTTGAGATATACAATTTCCAGGACAATATTTTTATATGCTGTCTGTGCTTTGATTAGGGAAGATTTTCCCTCACTTCCTCATATGCATCAACAGGAAATAAATGGAGATATCCGAACAGTTCAAAGACAGTAGTAAAAAGATGACAGGTCTTGCCCACTCGATCCAAAACTACAGAAATTATGTGGCAATTTCCTGACTTGATCAGTAACCACTTGCATGTAGACATGTCTGATCTCCACTATTACGCATAAACTGTAATAGTTGTCTGCAAATTGGATAAATCCATGTGCAAGTATTAAGAAGAATCAACACATCCAAATTTGCTTGATTTTTAATCTCATTCCAGTATATTTCATTAGGACATGGATTGAATTCAGCTTGCTCTAGTAACAGATGGATTTAAATCTATGTACTGAGCCAAAAATTGTGATAAAAAAATAGCACAGAGGAGATGCACCAGTTAAATTGACTATGCATTGGTTGAACTTTAGATCATGTGTTTTACACTTACCACTAGCAGTTGATGGGCCGCTGACTAGCAAAATGTAAAAGCTTGTGATGGCACTAGATCGCTGCTGAGTAGAAATGGCACTCTGAGTAATAAAGGAACATTTCAATACGCCATTTATATAGGATGAGACAATATATCCTGCTGTATTCTGAAGCAAAGCACAAAAAAGTAACATTAAAAAAGGTTAGAACTTGATACTGAACATTTTTGCTGCTTTTCCAAAGAAACACGTACTGTGCTGCTGATTTGAGGTGCCACGTGTCCTGTGGTATAGCCATGCTGTACTAGAATGTTTCCTGATGAATTTTTGGTACAGATGTAAACATCATCATTGCCCTGGAAGTGAAAAAGAGATGATCCGATTTTTAAAATGGCTGCAATACTGCAATACTACAATATTTAAGAACTGACATCCTGGCTCTGCTGTCAGATGGTGGGAGCCAGTGTCGAGAGTGCAGCATTTTTTTTTTCTTTTTTTGGGTCAGCGGTGGCAGCAGGCAGTGATTGACATTGGATCTACTTTGGGAGCCATTTTTTGAATTTTTGTATTTAATAAAAGACTTTTCAAAGACTTTCTACTGTCATTTTTTTACACTACAATTTTTTTTGTGAATGAGTGACGGTACCATGTACCCCATACACATTCACATGGGGGGGGGCAGGATCTGGGGGCCCCCTTGTTAAAGGGGTTTCTAGATTCTGATAAGGCCCCTGCCTGAAGACCCCCACAACCACCGTCCACGGTTGTGGGGAAGAGGCCCTTGTCACCATCAACATGGGGCAAGGTGCTTTGGTATGGAGGAGAGGGCAACCCCACGCATTTTTTTTCTTTCATTTTAATTGATGGGCCATGCCGGCAGCTGAAAACTTAAAGAATGTTTTCACTACTAAAATACCACATGACTTAACAGCGTAACTCATGTGGTATTTTAGTAGCTGTGCAGTATCTTACCGCATATTCAGATACAGTAAGATACTGCTTAGTGAATTGTCACTGTTCGAAGTTCGCAGTCAAACTTTTGTTAGGTTCGACTGTTCGACTGCGAACCGAACAGGGGGGTGTTCGGCCCATCACTAATGAACAAAAGCCACCAAATATGAGTATTGCCAAGTTGCAATATATAACTTTTTTGTTCTTGGGCTTAGGTTTGGAAATAATATATACACATATAGGACTATATGCTTTGGGATCTGCCACCCACCCATGTAATGTACAGTCCTCCACCCTCTTCCCCCCTCACAGGTGTGGTGGCGTTTAATATGGGGAGGCACCATGCACTTCACCTCTGCTGATCTGCTGTTGCAGATGTTTCCTAGGTAAAAAGGGACCTCAGGGATTATCAGTGACAATAAGCACACATTTGCTTGTATTTAAATATGATATACTCTGCACTAATGATCAAAAACCTCTAATTGTCCAAGCAGCTGAACACCACACTGTACCAGTATTGGACCCAGGTCCAAACTACGACAAAATATAGGCCTGGTCATGTTAGACTGAGCAGCCCATTCTTTTTTTAAATCAAAATTACAAATAATGGCAGCTACTGGTTAGATAGATCTTTCTGTTTTATACAGTTGCAAGAAAAAGTATGTGAACCCCTTGGGATTACGTGGAGTTTTGCATGAATTGGGCATAAAATGTGCTCTGAACGTCATCTAAGTCACAACAATAGAAGAACACAGTCTGCTGAACATAATACTACACAAACATTAGATGTTGCCATGGTTTAATTGTACATAACATGTAAACATTCACAGTGCAGGGAGGAAAAAGTATGTGAACCTTTGGACTTAAGAACTGGTTGACCCTCCTTTGGCAGCAATAACCTCAACCAAACGTTTCCTGTAGTTGCAGATCAGACCTGCAAAATGATCTGGAGTAATTTTGGACCACTCCTCTTTACAAAACTGTTTCAGTGTAGCAATATTCTTGGGATGTCTGGTGTGAATCGCTCTCTTAAGGTCGTGCCACAGCATTTCAATGGGGTTGAGGTCAGGACTTTTGTTGAATTACTTGTATGCTTTGGGTCATTGTCCTGTTGCATCACCCATCCTCTGCAGAGCTTCAGTTGGCGGACAGATGGTCGTACATTTTCCTGCAAAATGTCTTGATAAACTCTGGAATTAATTTTCCCATCAATGACAACAATCTGTCCAGGCCCTGAGGCAGCAAAGCAGCCCCAAACCATGATGCTCCCTCCGCTATGTTTTACAGTGGGGATGAGGTTTTGATGTTGGTGTGCTGTGCCTTTTTTTCTCCACACATAGTGTTGTGTGTTCTTCCCAAACAACTCAATCTTGGTTTTATCTGTCCACAGTATATTTTGCCAGTAGTGCTGTGGAACATCCAGGTGCTCTTTTGCAAACTTCAAACGTGCTGCAATATTCTTTTTGGACAGCAATGGCTTCCTCCGTGGTGTCCTCCCATGTACTCCATTCTTGTTTAATGTTTTCCTTATTGCAGATGTGTCAACAAAAATGTTAGCATGTGCCAGAGATTTCTGTAGGTCTTTAGCTGACACTCTGGGATTCTTCTTTACCTCATGCAGCATTCTGCGCTGTGCTCTTGCAGTCATTTTACAGGACATCCACGCCTAGGGAGAGTAGCAACAGTGCTAAACTTTCTCCATTTGTAGACAGTCTGTTTTACCATGGACACATGAACATCAAGGCTTTTAGAGATACTTTTGTAACCCTTTCCAGCTTCATGCAAGTCAAAATTCTTGATCGTAGGTCTTCTGAGAGCTCTTTTCTGCGAGGCATGGTTCACATCAGACAGTGCTTCTTGAAACCAGTAAACCCAAAACAGGTGTGTGTTTTTTAAGGGCAGGGCAGCTGTCAGCAACACATCCAATATCATCACACTGATTGGAGTCAAGGTTGGCTCACTCCTGGCTCCAATTAGCTCTGGGAGAAGTCGTTAAGCTAGGGCCTCACATACTTTTTCCTCCCTGCACTGTGAATGTTTACATGTTATGTGCAATTAAACCATGGCAACATCTAATGTTTGTGTAGTATTATGTTCAGCAGACTGTGTTCTTCTGTTGTTGTGACTTAGATGACGTTCAGAGCACATTTTATGCCCAATTCATGCAAAACTCCACGTAATCCCAAGGGGTTCACATACTTTTTCTTGCAACTGTAAATGCATTCTCTGCACCCTGAACATTCTCCTTTACCTACATCCTTGCCATGCTCCTCTCTGAGAGCTGGTTCACATATATGCAAACTGGATCCAGTTTGAACCGCATCCAGTCTGCATTACGTGAAATAGCATTGCTTCCTATGGTGCCTTTTCACATACGTGCGGATTCAATGGGGATTGAAAAAGAGTCCTGTTTGATTTCTGAGCAGTGCAGTCTGGTTCTGAATAGCACATGTCATGAGTTTGTGAACACAATTTCAGGCCGTTTTTTTCTACTCATCCTGATGTAAACCTGATCTGATGTAAACCTGACCTAAACCACTGAACAACTACTTTGTCAATTAGCTGTGAAAACAGAGCTTCAGTTTGCACCGTACATGTGTAAATCCACACTGAATTATTCTCCTTCCCTTCTATCCACTGCCATTTCCCTCTCTGGTCACTATCACTTTTTTCTATCAATGCCTACTCTATGTCTCATAGGGCACATCAGAGTCAAGGAGGAGCCTAGGGGAAGCTTCCCCAGATCTGTTTGACTAGCACGAAAGGCAGTAAGGGATCATGTGGGTGCAAGCGACTGAAGTAGGGCAGCGGCTGGATGCCCAGCACTAGCAACGCTACTGGTGCCCTTCCCTTCACATTACACCAGCTGCACCCAGGGCATGCGTGCCCTATGGCCAGTATTGGCCTGACTGGACCACAGTCTCAAGATGAAGAGGCCAGTGCAGCACTATGCCTTTAAGACCTGACACTACTCAAAAAAATGTTTACATAATCACAACATTTACAATAATGCAAAATACACATTGCAATAGGATAATAACAGTGAAGTAGTGTTCCAATGTAATTAGTGCTCTTCCATCCAATATACAATGTCTGCAGATCAGATTATCACTCCTGTGAACAAGTAATGAAGTAATTTGGAGTAATAATCTGCATGGAAGCAATAGATATTATAAAGACACTATTTTTATGGTAGATTGGATGGAGGGGCATTACTCACATTGGAGCACTCTTTCAGTGTTATTATTGTAATGCAATGCTTATTTTGTAGTAATGTGAATGTTGGGCTTATATTTTTTTTTTTTTGGGGGGGGGGGGAGTGTCAGGTCTTAAAAGTATAATACTGTGTTTTTTTCTTTCTTTACACACCTGCTTGTGACACCACACGTTTCTTAATAGTAAAAGAAAGATCACTGGTTTTGTATGTTTGTAGCAATATAAGCTAGTAAATGTTTTTAAATTTATGAGTTATTATTACCATCTTTGTATCATTTGAAAATCCAGTAGCCACATATCCTAAAGTTGGGCCGCTCATTTCAATCACATAGCCAATCCCATCACGGGAGGGAGAAGAGGACATGAAAAGACAACTGCTGTCATTTGGACTGCAGTTCACTGGATCACTCAGGCAATACTTCTGAGTACCACAGGTAATGTTGGATATCTGTGACTTTAGGAAAAGAGGAAGATGAGAGTTACACCATTTACTATGACAAAAATACAGTTTCATATATCAATTCATTTCTCAAATTTGTATTAATAACAAAAGATGCTGACTAGCCCTTCCTTCCCAGTGAACTATAAACTGTTTCTCCTTCGGCATATGATGGAATTTGTATCCTAATGCTACATATATAATATCTGTTCACATTTGGAAAAAAAAAAAAGTATATATAATTTATCTATTTTTATATATATATATATATATATATATATATATATACATACTGTACACACACACAGTATATTAACTCAGTTTACATACACCCCTCCCTCAATAACCCCATTGTAAGTAATAACATAAAGAAAAAATTGAAGGCACCCCCCACCCGTACTCGTGCGCAGTTGCAAATGCATACCTAGGCCATGCCCACATATGTAAATGGTGTTTGCACCACACATATGAGGCATCGTTATAGTGAGAGCAATAATTCTAGCACTAGACCTTCTTTGTAACTCTAAACCTGTAAAAATGTTGCCCTCTAAAATGGAAAGCGTCAAATTAAAAGAAAAAAAAAACATTGATCTAATGCTTTTTAAAAAAAAATGGCATTGTTTACAACAGTCGTAAAATGGAAGTGACGTCCTAGTCTCCTAGGACATAGAGTTGAACAGAGGCCATCTTTCCTCTGTTTATCTCTATGACCAGCTGCCACAACCGCCGGATCAGTTCCTGGACTTCCCGATGAGCCAGGTAAGTCCCAGTACCACAGGAAAGTGGCAGGAGGCTGACCTCTCTAATCTCTTCTAAAAGTGATCCAGCAGCTAATCAGCCACTCAGATCACTTTTATCAGAAAGAGCAGCAGCTGCTGAAAATTTGAATACTGGGGTTATGGCATCCAGCTGCAGTCATAACCCCGGTATTCCACTTCAAAACCATGACATATTTTTCCAGTTAGGTGGTTTTGAAGTGGTTTAAAGCATAACTACATGTTTACTTTCACTTTAAATAATATATTTGGGCCAAGATGACCTAAATAAAATATGTTGTTTACCAATTGATGCTGTCAGCTCTGAATAAACTGTATGTAGCATAAGCTACATAGAAAATATAGTGCTGTTGAGAGTAAGGGTATTTTCCCTGTGCCACTGTTGCTTCAAAATAGGTAAGGTGTTCTTCCCTTCATAAGCTTTGTTGACTCCGTTATAAAACATAGCATGTTCTGTATGGTTGTGATCTTAAAGTTCAACTTTGATCTTACCTTTTAGTGAACAGGGAAAACTATGCAATGTTAAAGTTTAGTTTTTTTTAAAAAAAGTACTAAAATATTTTAAAAAGAAATATATTGCTTTAATTTTAGAGCACAAATATTTAAATATTGTGGAGGAAAACCATAAAGTGTGTTGGGGAGCTGCATTGAAAGCTTGAGGACAAATTCACACTAGAACAGACAATTGCTAGAGTGCTTTACCTCTCCATTCCCAACAGTGGTATGGGGCAGTGTGGTGTGTTATTCAGCGCATCACACAGCTCCCTTTTTGTTGTTGTTGTTTTTGTACACACTTTATTTGATGTTTACAAAAGCACACTTCATTCATGTGCTGCTATACAGTGCCTTGCGATTCATTTATACGTTGATGTACAGTGCAATGGTATTCTGTACAGCGCACTGCCATAAAATGCAGCACACTGCATGCTAAGGCTTCGGGCTGCATTGCAGTGTGAATGGGACACTTAGAAAACAATTGATTTTTACGTGTGTCCTTGTGGTGACAGGGTTTCTTCAATGTAGTAAACCACCTGTAATTGCACTATGTGTGAATTCACCCTGAGAGACAGGTATATGAATCTGTTGGTGCCCTTAGGTCAGAATGTCCATACTGTACTTCTTTCCTCCCAGGCCATTGCTTTCCTCACACTTACATGAATTTTGTACTGGGGTGAGCAGAGCCTAATGGGAAAATGTGAGACTAGTTCCCCATTAGGTCGGCTTTATGTTTAATTGACTATGCATATATAGCCAGGTACTAGCATAAAGTACCCTGTAAGTAAACAAGGCTAAAACAGGCTTGGTAAGGTGATTTGTGGGACATGAAGTCTTAGTGTGACTATTAACACAGCCTCTATAGGCACTTCATATCACCCCTCATGGGTTATCATGGACTAGCAAATAGGAGACATTGCCAAACAAAGGAAGAGGGGAAATATACAGTAGGAGCATCAGCTGCCTCAGGCAAGTGACAGAATCTAAGTGAAGAAGCAGTCAGTCTCACCCTCAGGCACCCTTACCACAGAGAGTGGGCGATAGCCATCTTTAACAGTCAGCAATATTTCAAAGAACTTGTCAGATTTCACCCGCAGTCACCATTACCTTAGGGAGAGGACGGCAGCGATCTTTAACAATCAACAAAGCTGTCAGTTTCACTTCTGGCCGCCATTACCTCAGAAAAAGGTACAGCAGCCATCTTTAACAGTCAGCAACCATCCCAGATTGAGTTGTCAGCTTCACTCATGGCTACCATTACAATGAAGTGTGGTCAATGGTCATTTCTTGAAGGGAGTAAGATGATATATTTCTGTATATGCCTCTCAGTAATTTAAGGAAAGGACTCCAGCCAACTATAGTGATTTGTCAGTGAGTCAAGGCAACTCACCAATCATCACTTGCAGTCTCTAACTCTCAGTACGGACCTGGTGGTCCCTCATCATATCTCACACATCAAGTCAGTCTACCTGGAGTTTGAGCTATTAAGTTGAAAGGGGTCCCTCCGTTATTAAGACCAGCGAACAAGGATTTGTGAGAGAAGGTTGTCAAACCCATTTTACACAATTTACAGAAGCAAACAGATAACGCTATATCACATGTTCTAGGACATCCTATTCTTTCCTTCTGTTGGAGCTTGTTTCAAACTATCTTCACATATCAGTGTTTCTGTTTATTTTCTAAAGTATCACAAATACAAACACCTATAAAAGGATTGAAGGACCATCAAAGAAGGGCCCCAACTAAGATAGCAAAAAGAAAACAGAAATTACCGTTTAGGGAAAAATCTCCCCTTGTCTTAATTATTTGCACTTGTCTCACTATCTATTTTATTAAAGATCATTTTTTCATATATCAAAGACCAGACACTGTACACACGAGCCAAATGTCGACCCGTTTCTATTGAACCGGCCGATGCCACCAGACATTCCGCACATGGCTACTAGGCTTTACCTTCAATATGCTCAAGGTCATTTTAAACTGCTGTGGTTTATTTGTGGAAAGGATGTGGTTGAGGTATTGCATCACACAGTTTAGTGAAAGAAGAATAATTCTAGAGGGATTACCAAACTAGTTACTCCTTCGGGGATGTGATACACATGGCAGTGGCCCCTGGTCCTGGTTTGTTTACATTCAGATTTTGGCCAAGCAATCTCCAGACCAATAGCCAAATAGGGCTGGGGACACAGTACCTAGCGGGAAGCTGACACAGGACAGCTTCCCAGGACAGACATCCCCCCTTGGAACTGGCGCACCCCTGTACACTGACTCAGAGCTGGTCCTAATTACTGCCAATTTCTTAATCTCAAACTTGGCTGTAATCTTTTTTAGAATTCATCATTGCCATAGCAAAAGGATCTTAAAGTGGCAGTAGTAAGAACGACCTGAATTTGAATTTGGTGATGTTATCTGCACTGGTGAAGAAAACAGGTGCAGGTAGTCCTTAAGGAAACTACCTCCAGAAAATAGTCGTAATAGCTTTATTGAATTCACTTGTATATTTTTTTTTGTACAGTATATTCAATCTTGGTTTCAGATATAAACTTTGTATAAATGACAAAAGATTCCCGGAGCACTATAGATTATCTAAAGTAACAGCACAGTAGACACACTGGGGGAGATTTACTAAAACTGGTGAAGCTGTGCATGGTAGCCATTCAGCTTATAACCTCAGCTTGTTTAATTAAGCTTTGGCAATAAAACCTGGATGCGGATTGTGTTCTATGCACAGCTGCACCTGATTATGCACCTTGCAATTTTAATAAATACCCCCACTGGCGTGAGGCTCAATTTGTCTTGCTGAAACCTTGGATGGAGCCCTCCAAGGCCATGCCTATGACTACTTCACTTGTTTGTTTGTGAATTCCAGCGTGACATGATATATAAAACCTCTGTAAACTACAGATTTTTACAGCAATTGGAAAGGAGACAGAGATAAACATTTGAGAAGGGGTCCAGAGCTCCACTTGCTAGCTTAAAATTATAATTTAATAAACTTTGCAATATTTCCTATGTTTCTTTTGGTCTTGACCATACTAGTTGAGTTGAAAAAGGATCATTAACCAGCTGCCGACCGCAGATAGCCGAATGACGGCTTCACTGCGGCCGGCCAGTTCTGGGTGGACGTCATATGACGTCCTCCCAGAACGCGCTCTCCTGCGCGCCCCAGGGGGCGCGCACCCGTCGAACGCCGTGATTGCTGTGTCCTACGGACACAGCTGATCACGTGATGTGGTAAAAGGCCAATCACAGCGGCCTTTTACCACGTGATCAGCGGTGTCCAATGACACGCTGATCACAGGGAAATGCAAGTGCCGGTTCTCGGCTGCACTTTCCTCACGCTGTCAGATCGTGAGGAAAGTACTGCCGAGAACCGGCAGTTGTCAGAGCAGGGATCGGCACCGATCATCAGGGCACTGATGATCAGTGCCCTGATGATCGGTGCCCAGCAGTGCCACCCGCAAGTTCCGCCCAGCAGTGCGCCCACTAACTCCGCCCACCCGTGCCAAGCAGTGCACCCACCTGTGCCCAGCAGTGCACCTACCTGTGCCCAGCAGTGCATCCACCTGTGCCACTCTGCAGTGCCACCTACCTGTGCCCAGAAGTGCCACCTACATGTGCCCAGCAGTGCCACCCACCTGTGCCCACCCACCTGTGCCCACCAGTGCCACCCACCTGTGCCCACCCACCAGTGCTGCCCACCAGTGCCACCCACCAGTGCAGCCCAGCAGTGCTGCCAGTCAGTGCCACCAGTCAGTGCCCAGGGGTTGTGCCAGTCAGTGCCGCCAGTCAGTGCCCAGCAGTGATGCCAGTCAGTGCCGTCTATCAGTACCCATAATCAGTGTCACCTATCAGTGCCGCCTATCAGTGCTGCATATTAGTGCCGTCTATCCGTGACCCCTAATTAGTGCTGTCTATCAGTGCCGCCTATCCGTGCCACCTCATTAGTACTGCCTATCAGTGCCCTTTAGTGCTGCCTATCAGTGCCCATCAGTGCCGCCTATCAGTGCCCATCAGTGCTGCCTCATCAACGCACATCAGTGAAGGAGAAAAAATACCTGTTTGAAAAATTTTATAAAAGAAACAAATAAACTTTTTTTTTTTTTCAAATTTTTTGCACTTTTTTTATTTATAGCGCAAAAAGTAAAGTGCCCAGTGGCGATTAAATACCACCAAAAGAAAGCTCTATTTGTGAGAAAAAAATGATCAAAATTTCATATGGGTACAATGTTGCATGACCGCGCAATTGTCAATCAAAGTGCGGCAGCGCTGAAAGCTGAAAATTGGCCTGGTAAAGAAGGGGGTATAAGTGCCTGGTAGGCAAGTGGTTAAAGTGGTAGTCATATGTTTTCATGGGCCTCCAGGTGGGTATGCTAAAAAATGGGTTTAATACCACTCTAAATACATGTGTACTGTGAAGGTAAGCAAAACATGGTCCTCTATGTCTAGTCATTGGCTTTTACTATCTTGGTGATGGTATGGGGAGTGAAAGGATTGGCGGTATGACAATGTACAGTACCCTTCATGGCTGAAACTCAGACAACACCAGCCCTGAAAAGGTGTTACTTTTAACAAAGGCAAGTGGCTGTGTGTCACCTCTGACACCCCTATCACCCTGGATTGCAGTTTCTATTGGCTAGGCAAAAATCAAGCTACCCCTGACCAGGGGCAGACTGACCATTTGGAAACTCGGGCACTTCACCAGTAGGGAGCCCCATGAGATGCCCCTGGTACCGTTTTCATAGGCTTATTTGAGTTTGGGCAAGGACACAGGGGCCCTATGATCCCCTATTGCCCGAGGGCCCCATGAGTTGTCAGTCTGCCCCTGCCCCTGACAGTCCTACCACCCTGGACTGCACCCTATTTTGGCTATGATTAAATCTGTTCCTGTCCACAGAAGTTGCTGCAAATTAGACTGACTACAAAATCAGTATGTAACCCTGCCTCCTACTTTCCCAGATATAGCAATTAATAATGACATAACTGATTAGTTCTAATATAAAACGTACTGCTGTAATGATGTCACTCTTAACTCCAGTCCAGAAGGTAGAATAATCCTGTAATACAGTTGCTCTGAAAAGAAAAAACATAAATTTAATGTTATGTTTAGGAAAAGCCTAGCAATACCTTGTGACCGGTCTTGCCATTACTTTTGTTTCTGTTCATTATGAAAGCACTAAAACAGTGATTGAACAAAGTAAAATTAAACCAAAATACTAGTATAGATATGAGAAGCATCTAGGATGTTCACAATGAAGTTCAGGTAAATAAAGAAAATACAATGTGCACTTTTACCTAAAAGTGACATTAAATTATATCCTTTTTTTCAAAAATGAACTATACACATCTACTAATCTCCAATCAATAGAGAGTATGAGATTTGCTACTTGCAAAATTAGCAGTCTGACGCATGAGTGAGGGTGTGTCGGATCTTTGCAACTGCTTCCACTCAGAGAACAAGGGTCTCTCTCTACAGTTGTTGACAGGGGACATGCTTTGCTACACAAGCCTGTCGGTGCTTTGAGAAAAAAAAAAGTTAACTAAAAGACATTGAACACCTTTTGTGTTGATACTCCTAGAATGTACTTACAGTCTAAACTGAGGGTTCAATTGTGCCATATGGCACATGGACAAGTAAAATATAATAACGATGGGCAAAGTGCAGTATCCAATAACAATCAAATGTAATTCAACAATGGTAAATAAATATGTGATTGGTTGCTTTTGGTGACTTGATCATTCTTATTTTACTTCATTGCAATTGATAACTTGGATAACACTTCACTATTTCAATGATTTATGGGATAAGCCTGCTCGTCTCTGACACAGTTTTGGAACTGATTTTTGAATGTTTGATTGATATGCAAAAATATCAAAATATGTGTAAAGAATAAAATTGAAAGACTAGCATCGGGGCTGATAAATACTCGGCCAGATGAAATTGTTTTATTGATGTTCTCTTTATCTTTTTCACAGATAAGTATCCTGACCCTGAGTTTAAAGCATATCTAGAGCTAAAAACTGTTTTCCCCCATTTTCCCCCATAAAGTAGGAAATGGTTAAAACTCCTTTTAGGTTTTTTTGCCATCTATTTACCATTGGGGAGATTTATTTTCACTTCCTGTCCTATAAATAAGTGGAAACTTCTTCACAGTGCTTTTTCATAGAGCAGGCTTTTTCAACCAGGGGGCCATCTTCAAAGCTGAGGTGGCAAAATGCCCCAAATTGTTCAAACTTTGTCAGCAAACTGGCAGGTGGATTTTTTTTTTACACAAATCTTCAGGTTTTCATTGTGCAGCATTACAACCTTGGGCACCATGCAGGCCAGCCACCTGTATCTTAACAACCGATGATGCCTTCATTTGATAAGGAAGACATTGGGCTCCTCTCCATCAGGATTGGGGTCACGTTGACTACGTGAAGGAAAGTAGCCGAGGAAGAAGAGAAAAGCTGGAATACTAGTCAGTACCAGTGTGCAAAGGTTTATTTGTGTTGTAAAAATAAACCACCTTTAATGGGTGTCCTACAATGCTGCTGCGTTATGTTAGTTTTTTTTACATTTCAGAATAGGGTGCCTCAAGAAATACTGACATAGACAGTTGTCATGATAACAAGTGTCCCCATGGGAAGATTTCCCCTCTATTACTGTTCTTGACATGGCACAAAATATTGTATTTTTCCCTCACTTGCAGTTCTGTGATAGTGGCTACAGAATACAGAGGTGAAAAAAAATCTCCTTAAATCTGGACACAAAAAAACACACACACACAAACTATCCAAACTATAAAACAATGGTGTGGTTTCAGTGTGTCCCTCTTGGTGTTTTAGTGCTCCCCTGTGTGAGGGACAGGTGCATTCAGGGTCGAAGTCCCGAAACACAGAAGGCCTGCTTTCCAGATAGCTTTATCCCTGAACACACAAGACCCTAAAGACTGCTACCACTTGCTACAGACTGCCTACAGTAGGGGCTGGGTGTTGCACCTGTCTCTCCTAGATGTGCAAAAATGTAGAGTGGGATGTACTGCAGCTGGAAGGCCCATTGTGTGCAAGGGGCTCAAGTCTTAGTTGTTTGTAGTCAGTGCATTAAATTTAGTTATGCATATAAGTAATGGACTGATGAGCTGGGTTGGCAAAAAAAGAGAAAATATGAAACACAATCAAAGACTTTGCCTTTGCAACATATTGCCTAGTCACTTACATTTCTACCTCATCCTCTCCTCTTCCGTTTTTCAGGGGGATAAACCAAGGTTCTGTATTTGGGCCTCTCCTATTCATGATCTACACCTTTTCCCTGGGTCAAGTTTCCCGGGGCTTTCAATACTGATGACACCCAAAGCTCTCTCTATCCCTAAGCTCACTCTATCTGTAAGCAGGTGCTTGTGGGGTGTCATTTAATATATTTATGCTGTTGTAATCATTGCACTGTGTAGTTAGACAGTTGCAGGTGGCTGCCTGGGATGGGACTGGGTTAACTGTGTCTAGACTCTTTTTCCTGCCCCCTGTTGTAAGCCACATAAATACTGTAGAAAGACTCAGAGCTTTGGCTCTCTTCCGCATGGGATTTACAGAGCAGGAACTGCTGCAACATGTTGTCCTACAGGAGCACATGGCCCCCTTCTGGAATTCTCCGTGGACTAGGAACCTATTAATACTGGACGTTTGCTGAATGGACTTTGCTTCTCTGAAAAGAAAAAAAACTGGCACCTTGCATTAGTTAGTTAGGGCTGGACTCTGTTTCATGTACAGTGTGCTGTTGAACAATGTTGCTGAATCTTCAGTAAAGCTGCTATTTTAAGCCTGGTCTGAAGTCCTGTAAAGCACACATAGGGTAGAGAAGCAAGGTCACTACAGAGGGTGAACTCAGCAGAATGTGTGCAGGAACTGAACAACTGCTAAAGGGGAAACCAAAGACTGGTGTAATACATGGCAATGGGTATCTGGTAGCAAAGGGGTTGAGGCTCTGACTCTCGCCCCAGCTGTAATTTCCCCAAAAGTATAGGAGCAGAACCCACGTTATGGAGACCCCACAGCCTGACTGCATGGAATGAGTCAAGTGCATGCATGAGGTTTACACTATGTGCACCGTGGGACCCCATTCTGTCATGAGGAGTGAGGTGGCAGAGGTACGCTGGACAGGTGGAGAGGGTATAGGCTCAGTGATTTTAGTCCTAAATGCAACAACTCATGGGCAAGGTGTTCAACAACATGGGACAACATGTTTCACAGAATAATTCTGTGGTCACACAGCTAAACACAGTGTACGGCTCCTCTCTAAGTCAGGGACAGGCCATAATGTTGATGTCACATGAACAAGGCCCCACCTAGTCTTAGGCACTGATAAGTGTGCAAAGAAAGGTACCCCCCCACACACACACACATGTGCAGAGCGAGGTGGCCCCACCCACAACTTAGCATATTCATCAGGATACGCCCACTTCGCACCCACATATCAGTATCCTCACGCATTACTAATGTACTGACAGATATATCAATCTGAATGTCACACCACTTCCTCAAAATCAATCTATCCAAAACCTAGCTCATCCTACTTCCTCCCTCATGTGTCCCTTCCCCCATATAGATTGATGGAACAACTAGCAACCCACCCCCACATGCCAGGGTGCTAGGTGTAATCACTGTCCAAATCTCGCCGCCTCAACCTCTTGCAACATCTCCAAAATACGCCCTTTCTTAACCAATAAACACCACAAAGCTTCTAATTCACTCAATGTTTATCTCTCTCCTCAACCACTGCAACCCTCTCCTCATTGAATTACTTTTGCAAAGGTTATTCCTCCCTTTAGTTCAAAATGAATGCTGCTGGCAGACTTATCCACCTTACAAACCACTCAGTGTCCTCCATCCCTTTCTACCAATCCCTCCACTGAGTTCCGCTCACCCAACATATAAAATTCAAAATACTAACAATTTACAAAGCCATCAATAACTCTGCTACGTCACTTACCTAGTCTCAAAATTCCAACCAAATCTTTTTCTTCCTTCCTCCCATGACTTCCTGCTCTCTAGCTTCCTTATCGCCTCCTTTCATGCTCGATTTCAGGACTTCTCCAAAGCCTCTCCTATACAATGGAAAACCCTACCCCAATCTGTCCAACTATCTCCTATTCTGTCCACTTTTAGGCAATCCCTGAAAACCCTTCTCTTTAGAGAAGCCTGTCCTGCCTCCACCTTAATACTGTACTTTTATTTTCTCCATCAGCTCAACCCCCACAGTTATTGCCTTACTTATCAGTGGACCTGCACTTTTTAGATTGTAAGGTCTAACAAGCAAGGCCCTCCACTTTTCTCTTGTATTGAACTGTATTGTAACTAACTGTACAGTCTGTTGTACTACTTTTGTAAAGCACTGTGCAAATCGTTGTGCTATATAAATCCTGAATAATATTAATAATTGACTGAACATACAAATACACATTGGGGGGAAGCAAGAACCGTCTGACCCGTTTGTTTTTGAATAATCAGAATCCTCTTTGTGTGGCCAACCTCTACAGCCAAACAAAACCAAAACGTTTCAACCATTCATGACCAAGAGTTTGCCCTGCTAATAGTGTACATACTGCTTGAGTAGATGTTTACACTGTCACTTCAGTAATCTATAATTTATATAAGCCATTAACCAGACAGCAGAAAAAAAACACACCTTTGCAAATCAAAGAGTGGTGATTACATTATTTTTGCAGTGACGTAATAGATAGCATGTTTCTGTAAAGGTTAGAAGGTTATCCAATATCACAAAAGCAGTGCCAGGTTCCTGGCCTGTTCCACCTATTTAGCTATTACTGTAATCTAGTAAGTGATTACATTAACGTAACACTAAACTCTGCTTTAAAAAGAAAATTTCTATTCAAGTATGTATTTTTAACTTAAAAATGTACCTTCTCTCCCCTTTCCTCTATTACCCTACAATTTCCTTCTTCTACCTTTTCTTCATCTCTTTTTTATTTTCATTTTCTTTTACCTTTTTACTTGAAAGTGAAAACCCCTCACCTAATAAGCATACTGCTTAAACCCATCTGTATCGTAATATCATCTCTTGGGGTAGCATTCATCATAACATTTTCAACTGAAATGCTTCAACCAACATATATTGTAACTGTTTGTCCGCATGTTGTAAAGCACTGTGCTAACTGTTGGCGCTATATAAATCCTGTATAATAATAATAACACAGAAAACAGCTATGGTATCAGATACTGAACTAGCAACTCTCTTTGTCTTTTCATGTTGAATGTATAATGTACAGATACATTTGGATTGCTAAACACCAGTTAAAAGCGATGTAGTCGTGCGCTGGAGAAATTGTGGCGTAAAATCAAATCTCAGTAAGCTTTCACCCTATATAAATCTGCTTTCTTAACCTACAATTTCTCCCTCCATTCTGCCAAATAAGCCTAGTTTGTCACTCTCATCAATAGCTTGTCATCCAGTCCTCATCGTCTCTTCTCTACTTTTAACTCTCTACTTTTTCCACCTCCACCCATTAACTCACTCACTGCTTACGAGATTGCAAATCATTTCAAAAACAAGATTGATGCAATTCGTAGGGGCATCTCCACTGCACAGACATCAATCCCACTTAGCATACCTTATACTAAACCTCAATCAACACTTTCCTCTTTTAACCTTGCTACTACAGAAGAGTTCAGTAAGGTTTTCTCAGAAGCCCATCTCACTACCTGCCCCCTGGATCCTGTTCCCTTACAACTACTACGGTCACCCTCTTCTTCTGTCCTATGCTCCCTCACTCACATCTTCAATATCTCCCTCTCTAACAGTGCCTTCTCCACCCCTCTAAAGCATGCACACATCACTCCCATACTTAAAAATCCCTTGTTGGACCCCACCAACCTGAACAACCTAAGACCCATCTCCCTGATCCCGTTTACCTCTAAACTCTTAGAACGCTTAGTCTACAATCGCCTGAGCTCCTACCTCACTAACAAAAACCTTCTTGATCCTTTAAAGTCTGGCTTTCTCTCACTACACTCCACTGAAACTGCCCTACTAAAACTCATTAATGATTTACTAAGTGCTAAAACCAATGGCCACTACTCCATACTCTTACCACTTAACCTCTGTGGTTTTTGATGTTGTCGACCATCCCCTCCTCCTCAAAAAACACCACTCTCTTGACTCTGCTCTCTCCTGGTTCTCCTCCTACCTATCGCAGCGCTCCTTCAGCGTTACCTATAACCTTCTCTTCTCCATCTACACCTCCTCCCTTGGTCACTTGATAAATTCCCATGGCTTTAAGTACCATCTCTATGCTGATGACACACAGATCTATCTTTCTACTCCTTACTTCACCCCTTCAGTCTCCTCTCGCATTACTAACCTGCTAAGTAACATATCAGTATGGATGTCACTCCACTTCCTCAAACTCAATCTTTACAAAACTGAGCCCATACTAATTCCTCCAGGCCATGCCCCCTCCCCTGACTTCTCCATCATGATCAATAATACGACCATCAGTCCCTCCCCTCATGCCAGGGTACTAGGTGTAATCCTGGACTCCCATCTGTCCTTTCAGCTCCAAATCCAATCACTGTCCAAATCTTGTAGATTTCACCTCCTCAACATCTCTAAGATACGCCCGTTCTTAACCTCTGAAACTACTAAGCAACTTATTCACTCCCTGGTTATCTCTCGCCTTGACTATTGTAACTCCCTTCTCAATGGCCTTCCTAATCACAGGCTATCCCCTCTTCAGTCTATCATGAATGCTGCTGCCAGACTCATCCACCTTACTAACCGTTCCGTATCTGCCACCCCTCTCTGCCAATCCCTCCACTGGCTTCCCATTGCCCAACGGATAAGATTCAAAACATTAACAATAACATATAAAGCCATTTATAACTCTGCCCCAAATTACATCACCAATCTTGTCTCCAGATATCACCCAAACTGTATTCTCTGCTCCTCGCACGACCTCCTGCTCTCTAGCTCCCTTGTCTCCTCCTCCCATGCTCATCTCCAGGGCATCTCCAGGACTTCCCTATCTCTTTAGGGAAGCCTATCCTGCCCTCAACTAACAATGGAATCCTCTATTCCTCCTACCAGTCCATCCCCCACAGTTATTACCTTTTGTACCACTAGCCCCTCCCTCTTAGATTGTAAGCTCCAAGGAGCAGGGCCCTCCTATCCCTCTTGTATTGAACTGTACTGTTGCTGTATTGTCTCCCGTTATATTGTAAAGCACTGAGCAAACTGTTGGTGCTATATAAATCCTGTATAATAATAATAATAGTAAAAAAAGGGTTTTGTAAACGTGTGTTGCCTAATGGAATGCAGTTGTACAAGAACATACATTGGAATTGAAATATGAATGTTAGATTATATTGGAAGACTATTGGTGTACATTTTCGCTCTACACTTGTTGCATACTTTCAATATAAGTTTATTGAAACAGAAAATATACCTTCTATTGCTCTCAGCCTCCTCCAAATCTCCAAATTCTTTTTTGTTGCTGTGATCTGACTTCCTGTTAGAGGTGGCTATATTCGATCTCCATGGTCCCTCTGCATATAGGAATGTAGCCCCCCTCTCTTGCTTGCTAACAATATGGACTAGAGACTATTGGATTTGTATTTTCGCAGTGCACAGTAATATGTGGCAAAGCATTTGTTATAAAATGATCAATCATTTTTTCTTACTGAATAAAAATAGTTCTAAACATAATACAAAAGAAATTCAGCATAGACTGCAAACCTCTGGTTTACTTTCAGTGAACCAGTAGTGAATCCCAACATTAGTAGAACACGGTAGAACAAAGAAAAGTGAACATGCTATTTTTGAGCATGGCACATTCAGTAACAGCATTTTCTAAACAGTGATTTTCCCATAGTTCAGGCTCCTTGCCAGATTCCCCTTTACCTACATGAAGCGCACAGATCCCGCTCCTTGGGGTGCTGTCCACACAGCTGTCACAGACTGTTTAAATGCACTTGTGGTGTGGCTGACAGCTGTATTCTGCATAGGAAAAAAATTAAAAGGAGTTATAATATATAAACACTAACAACAAACTGCTCCTATTTGCTCCCTCTTGGCCATTTATATTTACAATTGAAGCGTTTTGACATAGCTGTTTGATAAGTGGAAGAAAAAAAGTCCTGAACCTGCCAGAAATATTGTGCTGTCCTGTCTCCTATATACTATGCAGCGTTAAAGTGTTACTAAACCCACAAGCGTAAAATCAGTCTGTATATGCAGTAAAGCATGCTTGTTATACTCACTGTGGAATCTAAGGGGTTAATCCTCTGCATTGTGTAAAAAAGCTGTTTGATCCTGTCTTCTTTGATCCTCCCCTTCTTCCAGTGCCCCCCTCATATCTCCTGATAAGAGATATGGTGTGGATACACTGCACAAGCTCAGTTTGGTGTTTATTGCTAAAGAGGTTTTTTTTTCTTGGGATAAAGCATGTGATCAGCACAGGGCCAATCAGCACTGTCCAGACAGAGATCAGGGGTTTACATCCTCCTAGAGCAGAAATAAAGCTCCTCCTAGAAGCTGTAACCAGTGCTCAGCTGGACACTGATAGACGTCACAAGACTGTTCTAACTGCTAATGAGAAAAGTTATTTTGCAGTTTATATTTACTAAAATAATTGCATCTCCATGTTCTGTGTACTGTAGGAGACCAGATATAGTGAATGCAGGGTCCTGAGTTTAGTAACACTTTAAGTGAAACAATATTATCAGAAACTGTGTTAAGACTACAGAGCACCTCCCTTTGCATTATTAAAGTAGAAGTAACAGCTAAAACAAACAAAGGTTAAAGTAATTGTAAATCCTCAATTGTAAAACAACCATTCAGTTTAAAATAGAAATGAAAAGCAAAACATGTATGTTTAGATATAAAATAAATTATAAATGTTTCCCTTTTCTATAAGTGATCACATATTCTCTGTTCACAACTGCCTAAGAGATATGGGGATAAAAACATCATTACACTGATCTTCCCAGTGAATGACTGTGTAGTAGGTGTGTGTCAGGACAAGTCTGACCAATGGTGGAGAGCACACTGAGTTCCCAGCACAGCTAGAGAACTGACTGCGCTGTGCTCTCCTGCCCTACTATGGTCAGTTTTTAATAGGAAAGCAAAGGGACTGGCAGGAACACCAGAGATTCCACACAAAGGAAGCAATACAAAGGGAATATGATACCTTTTAATACAAGTACATGGTATAACAGGCACATATCAGGAATATATATTCCATCTTATCCCATTCAAGAGAGCCCTTCATTTGCAAAAATGGGAGGTATAGTTTTTATTTCCTGTGCAGCCCTAGGGTCATGTCATTGTTAATAACATCTAGTGTGCAGCCCCTGTCTTGAGACCTGGTTCACACTAATGCGACGCGGGAAACACAGCGAATCCTGTGCATTTCTCGTACAACATTGCAATTGCATGGCGTCCAAGCAATTTGGTGTCAACGTTACATTAACGACACAAATCGCAAAATGCAGTGCGAATGCCAGAATCACATCGCATGGGCGTGAACACCCATTCGATGAGATTCAGGTGCTGCCAAAAAAGTAGGATCCTGCACCATTTTGGTTGAATGAATGACTCAAATTACACCGCAGAGACATCGCATGTGATGTGCACAAGAATGCGTTGTGACTCCTGTGCAAATTACATGCAGTGTCCCGCACAGCAAAAGTGTGAAGTGAGGCTGAACTCCAGCCTCGCTTGTTTCTGTCCCATCTGCTTCTGCCTCTGGTGCATGGTGGAAAACTGCATTCCGCTGTCATTTTCTCCTTTTCCCCTCCCCACTGTGTGCCTTTGAGTTTTCATTTACGACATACAGTAGAAGCAGACATGCTTCCACTCTGCGGACATCAAGTCTTTCACAAGGCCCACTGACTGTCTTTGACATGCCCCTTGGGCTTTAGGTGGTGTCCATTACTGCTGCTATGTCTTGTGTGGGGCATTTAACACCCATAGGGCCAGTTTCATATGCATTAGAAAAAGTTACTGCACACTGTATCCTACCTAGGATTCAGGAGCTGCAGCTAACAGCATGCTGTAGGTTGTATGTTCTCTATGTGTGAATTCAATGTTGTTTATTAATCAGTAGAGCACACTTGCCTGTTTTCTGTTGCAGAATATGAAGCATATGGTTTACTGTCTTCTACAGTAAGAATGAAAGGTAAAACTTTTGTGTACGGATATAAAAAGCATTATAAATATATTTCCCTCTTTTTATTTCAAGTGATTAAATACCCTCTGTTCTTAGCTGCATAGAGAGGTGGGGGTGGAGAAACAGCAGATCACTGGACTTCCACTGACTGGCAGGAGGGGGCATGTCAGGACAAGTTTGATCATTGGAAAAGAGCACAATGAGTTCCCAGCACAGACAGAAAACTGACCATGCAGTGCTCTCATGCCTAGTGTGGTCAGTTTTTTTTTGTTTTTTAATATAGGAAAGCACAATGGAAGCAATGCACAGAGAACAGGATACTTTTTCATACAAGTACATGGTACAGCAGAAACATATCAGGATTCTGAAATATTGGGTTTACATATTCTGTAAAGTAGAATTTCAGGCTAAACCTAACTAGTCCTACAAAATGCTTCACCCTCTCCTAACACCAATGCTGACAAACCTTTGTAGGAAAATTATGTATATGAGGGTGGTATCAAAAAGTTTCAAGACTACCTTTGTAACACACCAACAGATAGCAACACAAGGCTGCACACACACTCATAGAGAGCACCAACCTTCACAAGTCATTGTGCCAAAAGACATCATCCTGTGTAAATTGTGAGCTGTGCAACTGGTGCTATTCTGACCTCATGCGTTGCCAAGTCTACTATTTTGTCATGGACAGCAAGTTAGAAAACAGAACAAACGTGAAATTCTGTGTGAAACTGGGAAAATCTGCCAGAGAGACGTTTGACATGATTCGGCAAGTTTATAGCAATGCTACAAGAGCGGAAGAACATCACTGGAAGTCGACGAGAGATCAGGAGGACTTTCAATGAGCTCAACCCCTGAAAGTGTCAAAACTGGCAACCGGCAACTTGTGCAGGATGATCTTCGGAGAACAATCCACAACATTGCTTCTTTGGACTGACACATGGGAGTTGGATTATGTGATCGGATCAGGGTGGGCTGAAAGTAGTTTTTGTGTTTCTTCCATTTGCGAATGATTGCACCAACTGTTGTCATCTTCTCACCAAGCTGCTTGGCAATAGTTTGGTAGCCCAGTCCAGCCTTGTGTAGGTCTACAATCTTGTCCTTGACATCCTTGGACAGCTATTTGCCATGGTGGAGAGTTTGGAATCTGATTGTTTTATTGCTCCTGTGGACAGGTGTCTTTTATACAGGTAACAAAATGAGATTAGCAGCACTCCCTTTAAGAGACTGCTTCTAATCTCAGCGTGTTACCTGTATGAAAGACACCTGGTAGGCAGAAATCCTACTGAATTATAGGGGATCAAATACTTATTTCCCTCATGAACATGCAAATCAGTGCATAATCTGTTAGACATGCATTTCTTTTGAATTTTTTGTTGCTATTCTGTCTCTCAGTGTTACAATACACCTACCATTCGATTTTTAGACTGATCATGTCTTTGTGAGTGGGCAAACATTCAAAATCAGCAGGGGATCAAATACTTACTTCCTTCACTGTAGATATATGTTTCTTACACAGGTTAGTAGGCATAGGTGTTCGGAGGAGGGAAAGAGCATTTGTAGGAATAATTGGGCGTGGCCTGGAATTTTAGTTTAAGTAATATTGTGTATATTAGTCCAGATAGACATGATGTCTGTTCAATATCAGTCACTGCTAAAGCGATATTAAACCTTAGAGCCTTTCCTATAGCATAGCAACTCCCAACATTTGGAAAATAAAAGGAAAATACATTTTACCTTTAGTTACAGTTTAAATTAAGAATGTTTAGTTGGGCTTTAATAAAAATAACATCAGTTCACTTATGGAGAAATTTTTTTTAAAAAACTCACGGCTCCTGCACTGCAAGAGAGTATTTGAGCTTTCCCATCTGTAGTGCTGAATGTTCCAGTTATCCAATTTCCTCCCATTGATCGAGCTTCTAAAAGGAACCCTTTAAAACCATAAGGCGATCCATTGTTTTGGATGGTTACTAAATTGAATGAGGTAGAAAGATTAGTGACTATTTGGGTGCAGTCAACAGGATTGATTTACTCAAAGTGTATCTATAGTCAAAAAGGTAAAATTATATATTCCTTACCACATTGTATCTCAGTTATTGTATGTGTAGCCTATTCCTATTATTCTGAACAATATTGAAGTTTGTAAACTTATTATGTGAAGATCCCATACATTTACTTCCTTGAGTTCTATGACATGTATTCACTATGCCCTGTGGGGAGACACTGCTGTGTCAAACAAGTCACAGAGCCTGCCTTATGAACTATAAAGGTGCTGAGAGGAGGAGTCAGAACAGGAATCACTGCTTGCAGGCAGGTACCATGGGATATTTGGTCCTCAGAAATGGAAAGTAAACAGCAGAGGGGAAGCTGCAAAGTAAACCAGCCACAATGAGCTTCAGGCTCCCCCCCAAAAAATTTTAAATACTGCAGCTGCTGATGTTTAAACCTGTCCACAACACTATAAAAATCAAAGATAGAGATAATGTAGTAAAAAAAAAAAACTTTATCTCTGTCTTTGATTTTTATAGTGCACTCATCTTTATTTTAATGCCATGATGTTTTCACTATCTATACATTAGATGCCACATACAATGGATAAAAGTACACTGACATCTGTAGCACCTATGGTTATTTATGCCTTGTATATGTTGTGGATATAGATTTTTATATGGATCTATCAATCAGTAACATCCATCTATTCAGATAGAGATGTTTGCATTTCCTACATGTGGATTTGATGTGCTTATTTCATTGCAGTTATTGTATGTATATAATATGTCAGCACCAGGGGCAGACTGACCATTTGCGCACTCGGACACTGCCCGAGGGCCCGGGGTCAGTAGGGGGGCCCATAAAATGCCCCTGGTACCTTTTTATAGGCTTTTTTGGGTGTGTTTTGAGTGTGGGCAAGGACACAGGGGCCCCATGATCCCCAATTGCCCGGGGGCCCCATGAGTTGTCAGTCCGCCCCTGGTCAGCACCTCCCATTTTATTGCTGTCCGCCTCTGGGAGTCCGTGGGATGGCCCCTGGTTAACAAGTGTTTATTCATTGTTGAGCATATATAAGAGAGGGACAGACATCTAGGTAGTTAGGCTCTGAGGAAGAGGCTAGTCCTCGAAACGCGTCAGTAATTGTGGATGTCCATCATTCTCTTCACCATTCAGAAACGCAGTGCGAATTGGACAGAGCGGTCTCATATGATGTGCTTATATTCTTGTACTTTTGTGAGTAGAATACCTTCTTTTAAATTGAATAAACATACTTTTAAAGGTAATGCACAAGGCCGATGTGCCCTCTGTTTTGTTTTTCTCTATTGGTACTTTTGGACTCCCCGGTTCTTTGAGGGCAGCAATGCGTGCATATTCCAAGACATTCGTTGTGTGATCCCTATGACATAGAGTCCATCCCTAAGTGCAGGAGTATTTGGGTTTTCCATTTTTACATCACTGCACTCCCTCTGTCTGGCCTATGGACCTCTTGTATCAAGTCTTCATTCCTCTAGAGCAGTGGTTCTCAACCTGTGGGTCGTGACCCCTTTGGGGGTCGAACGACCCTTTCACAGGGGTCTCCTAAGACCATCAGAAAACACATATTTCCAATGTGTAAAGAGCAGCTACTGTGTAGAAAGCAGCTGCTGTGTTGAAAGCAGCTACTCTGTTAAAAGCAGCTACTGTGTTGAAAGCAGCAGTATTGGAGGTAAAACGACACTCATAAATTATAATTACTGGGTAAATAATTTTATGGTTGGGGTCACCACAACATGAGGAACTGTATTAAAGGGTCACGGCATTAGGAAGGTTGAGAACCACTGCTCTAGAGAGTCACCCTCTCCTCATACACAGGGAGGGTATCTTTATTCTGCACAATTGTCTCAGCCTGTCCACACACATCACCATTTAGTACATATATATATAGCAGTGAAGTGTTGGATCCCTCTAGGATGGGAAGAAATGACATTAGCTCAGCAGGTCAGCAGTCTCTGATAGGAGGATCAGACCTTACATCTCTGGTACTAATACTGAAACACACAATCTTCCAGCGGTACACGGAGCCTATTAGGCTGGCCATACATTATACAATTATCTGGAGATTTTTGGTTTAGATTTACCAAAAACCATATAATAGGAGGACACACCTAAACAACACTTTAAGTTGTATCCAATTAGGCAGGCTCTTGCACTACACAGTTGAAGGTAAATCTAAAGGAAATTGGGCAAATTGGAAGATAATTGTATAATGTATGGCCAGCCTTAGTGACCGAATGAAATGTGTCCAGCGATGGCTCCGCCTTCTTCTACTCAGCTGGAGCCAATCAATAGGCGGGGGTGTGCTGTGGTTGCAGGGTTAACCCTGTGTGAGTAGGATGATCGGGCCCCGATGTATATGAGAGGGAAGCGGTGTAGTGCTGGGAGGCTGCCTGTCCTCACTGAGAGCCGCAGCCTGGACTCCACACCCCGACAGGAGTGCTGTGCACAGCCATCCAGAGCAGTGTGCCTGAGCTGACAGGGAGGAGGACTGTTAGTAAACAAAACAATCCTCCATCCTATCGGTGATCGACTGAAATCACCGGGCGCCAGCGAGTAATTACTGTCCGTAAATGGCGGCACAGGTAGGGCACGCACACGGCTCGCACGCGCCCCCTATCCAAAAATCCTAAATTACATATATATATGTGCATGATTTTGCGTACCCATGCCGCCCTGTAGCAGTATTTCTGCTATGGGGCAGATGGGAAGCGGTTAAACAGATGTATTTCAGATATTTATTTAAAAGAACTTTTTGAAATTTGACCACAAACATCTGAATTGATTCACGAACCAGGCCATTTTGCAAATGAATTTTTGGTTTTCATGCATTCATGTATTAAATTTTGCCTTAACTGAGCCACACAGTTAAAGAACGCTGAGTGTATTCAAGAATTATTGCCGTTCAGCATAAAAACCTTGTAAAACTTGTTCTTTTAATGTGTGCATCTCCTCCATCCCCCATATCATTGCATGGCAGTCGTGGGATTGTCCTGTGTGATCATGCAGCTGTTTTTACAATGGTAGATAAGTTACCTCTTTGTATTTAGAGTGTAGCTGATGAAAGTAGCTGTGTGGGGACATGAGACTATTTATTTTCCCATTCTCTAACAATAATCCATGAAATCTGCAGATCTGTTGCAGTTCCCCTGAGTGAAGGTTTCATTACATGTCAGCTATATATACGATAAACCTGAAACCAGCTGTTCTCTTCCTAGTATTATTACTGTCTTCCTAGTAAGACATTTTTGCTCTTTAAACTATACACAGATGCACAGTTTATCTGGGATTAAGCTTTTATTAAAGAAGAAAAATTGTATTAACATAATCAATATGTTGCTTTTTATTTATTAGTAACACAATTTACACAACTCGACATTTCAGTATTCAGCCAAAAGGAAGTGTTACTTGTCTTTGAATTGGAAGTATAATCATTATGTTGCTAGGCACACTTGAAGTTACAGGTGCCCAAGATGTCACGCCTATGGAATGCTCCCAACCCTGACAGCCTACCACTGGCTAGGGAAAAATTTCAAGATGAATTCCGGGCATGGGTATTTTATACATGGCTACATTGGTTCACCTTGGACCAATGTAACTACATACTGTATATATAGCCAGTGGCGTCCCGAGGCAGGTGCGGGGGGTGCGATCCGCAACGGGTGACCCTGGACCGCGTGGGGTGACACCGGACCTGCTCCACAAAAAGGTAAGTTGTAAAGCAAACCGACGATCCCCGCAGGATGGATCCGATCCATCCTGCGGGGATCATCAGCTTTCTTTACAACTTACCTTTTCTTGGAGCAGGTCCGGTGTCACCCCATATAGGCTGCATGCCGACAATCCTGCGGGGATCATCGGCATGCAACCTATATGGGGTGACACCGGACCCGCTCCAAGAAAAGCTAAGTTGTAAAGAAAGCCGACGATCCCCACAGGATGGATCAGATCTGCGGATTGAGCATAATGGATCGGAGTCCGGTCCATTATGCTCAATCCGCAGATCTGATCCATTCTGCGGAGATCGTCAGAGGGAGTGTCACCAAGTGTTAGCACACCGGGTAACACCAACCCTAGGGACACCTCTGTATATAGCATACCTGGCCAATGCTCCTGAAAGCTGGGAATCACTGAAGCTGACACTGCTACTCCAGTGATTTCCAGTGACTTCTGGATCCTGCGATGAGCAGCTGTTCTGCTGCAATCTGGACACAGGAGGTCAGCCTGTGCCCCGGTTCACATATATGTGGCTGTGCGGGCCTTTTTTTGCATGGGCACGAGAGCCAATTCATTTGACTGGACACCTGTGCCCATGACACACAGGGAAGACATTCCTGCACTTCTTTGGAAAACGCAGTCCGCACGGGAACTTCGGTTCCCAGTACGGTTGCGTTTTCCAGTGCGGGCGGCACCCGCCAGAACTAATGGCACCCGCCCGCAGGTCTGTGTGGGTGGTGCAGCTGCATGGATTTTCGTGCGGATTTGTAGCGGCACCACCCGCACAGATGTGAACCTAGCCTGTGTGAGAATGCTTTGTATTTTCTGAATTAATGCAAAGCAATGTCTGATTGGATGAGGAAGATGCGGGGCAGTGATGTCACTCTTTCCACATCGTCCAAACAGAGAATGCTTTGCAATTATTCAGAAAATGCAAAGCATTCTCTGAATGATGCTTGCGCTGAGCTGCTGAGCTCATGTGTTCAGAATGTGGAAGGGCAGTTGCACAGCAGGACCAAGAAGCTAATGGAGATCACTGGAGTAGAGGTGTCTATTTCAGTGATTTCACGCTTCTGGGGTGTTGGTCAAGTATGTTATATATATAAGTTACAATGGTCCAAACTGGAGTAAGGTAACTATGTACAAAACAGCCAAACCTAGAATTCTTCAATTGGGCTATAAAACCTGTCCCAATTCTTCCCTCCTAGAGATAAGCTGCACTTACATCATCTTCCACCAGTGCTCAACTACACTTTTTGATTTAAGTACTGGTACTCTAAGGCAGGCCATAGACAGAGTGAATTTCTTCCCTGCAATCACAGGAAGCTGTCCCTGCTGGGAGAATATTCACATGTAAAATCTGGCACGATCACTTGGGTACATTCAGCCTGCTCATACATGGTTCAAATTATTATTATTATAAAGGAATTATATAGCACCAACAGTTTGCTCAGCACTTTACAATATAATGGGAAACAATACAGCAACAATACAGTTCAATACAAGAGGGATAGGAGGGCCCTGCTCCTTGGAGCTTACAATCTAAAATCTTGGCAGGCTCCTGCTGAACTGGCCAAGATTTGAACCATCTATGGCTGCCTTTAAACAGGTCAATGGAACTCTCCATTTTTCAGTACTTAAAGTAAACAGGAATGTGCAGTGGTTTTCGTAAATATGCCTTTATCATTTCATTTATTATTATGAGCGCTAAAACAAATTGGATTAAAAAAATACCTTTTTTTTCCGGCAAATATCAATGATTGTCTACAAACATTTCATTTTTCTTCAGTTAGCAGGCTTTTCACAGATAAGCACAATGGCTCCACTGCTATTGATCTGCCCTGTGAGGAGGGAAGAGAGGAGAGCCACTGCTCTCACAGTGCTGGATGGAGATCAGGCTCAGGTAAGTATAAGGGGGGACTGGGGGGGGATCCGAGTCACAGAAGGTTTTTTACCTTAATGCATAATGCTTTACTGTATTAAGGTAAAAAAAAACTTAAGGCTTTACAGCTACTTTAAAGGTTTCCCACAGAGGTGAGTTCCACTGGTTATGCATCTCATAATGATAGTAGCTTTACTATGTCTGCATATGCATTGCCTATAGCTCACTCCATATTGTAGCAGTATGGGCAAATTTCCTAATGAGGAAAGCAAAGCACAATTTTATTTATAATTTTCACATTACGGTTGTGCTCTACACTGCTTTATTCAACAACATACTGGCTTATTAAAAACAGGAAAATTAGTATTTGGACTTTGCTACAGATATTTTTTCATGCAATTTTACTATTAAAGCCATTACCTGTTATAGCGTCGTCAGGCTTAAATGTGGTACTAGATGCTGTGATGATATAAGGGGCTGATGATGACTGGGGACCAGCTGTCCCATGTGTTGGAAGCATGCTGTCACACGAAGCACTTATTTTTCCGTTCGGATACCCAAATACAGCAACCAGACATCCAGCAACATAAAAGAGCAGCATAAATGTGTGTCCCATGTCTTCCTGGAAATACATAGAATTCAAAATGCTATGTACAGATGACAACCCTCAGATACTTGTTAGAACATGGAATCAAAAAGTTACAACATACTGTACTAAAGTAATTTCAAGTAAAAGTGGCTACATGCTAGTATGTAGTCTTTACACTGGCTGCTCATTTGATCATGACAGTCTTAACAGATCTGACAACTAACCTGAATTATAACAGGTATTGTTTTCATATTTAAATGCAACTCATGCAGCATAGCTTATAGAATTTCGGGGTGCATTTATAAAAAAAATGCAGTGCTATTCATCCCATGAAACTACATGTACATTTGATCTGTAAAAATTGGGGCATTATCGAATGTTATTAGGTTATTACAAAAAGGGTTAATCCTCCACATTATGTAAAAAGACTGTTTGATCCTGTCTTCTCTGATCCACCCCTTCTTCTACTGTCCCCAATCTGTTTGCTGATAGTACAGAGTTCTAGGAGTCACTCTGCACATGCTCAGTTTAATGTGTATTGCTAAAGAGTTTTTTTTTTCTTTTGGGAGGGCCAAACATCACTGTTCAGACAGAGGGTCATGAGTTATGCAGCCTCATTGGACAGTCAGAGGAGAATGAAAAATCCTTCTACAATATTAACCAGTGCTCGGCCAGAGACTGATAGAAGTCACAAGACTGTTATATACTGCTGATGAGAAAAGGTATTTAACAGTTTGTATTTACTAAAATAATTGCATTTCCATGTTCTGTGTACTATGGGAGACCAGATATCGTGAATGCAGGGTCTAGGGTTTAGTAACACTTTATTTGGCATCAACACAATAAAAAATAAAATGGGATATTCCGACTGCTTACCTTAATGCAATAGTAAACAAAAACTCAATGATAAATTTGTATAAAGAATGATAAAATAATAGAAAACAGGACCACATCAAATTCTGGGAAGATTGTTATATTAAAAACAATGCGGTTAAATCAGTAGTAAAGACTGGTGCTGCCAGTCACCGCTATCATAAGCTTTTGCTGTAGGAAGGTGTGTGGGTGGGGAGAAGGGGTATGTTTGGCAACAATGATTGCACATACTTAGCAATTTCCTTGGCAGCCACCTACCTCCCCAACTTCTGAACCTTATAACCCTGGCATGAAAGACCTACTTGTACCAGAGGAAACACATCTAGGGTGCTTATGGACCACTGCACAAATCTTGGGTAGTGACTGCTTCAAGACTTTGTAGTACAATGACACATAGGGCTATTTGCTGAGAGAGTATAGTGTCCAAATATCCTGGTGCTTTGACTAGCAGAGCATTGTACTGCAGCGCATGTTTGAGAACAGCATAAAGGCCTGTGATGCGTCACTTGGGCTGTGAGCTGTCACTGATTGCATGACGGTAATATGAAATCCCTTTACCCAGAGAGTCAATAAAAGACACAAACCTTGGCCACATATACCTAAGCACTTCAGGTGACTACTTCACATTTATAGCTTAGGAATGTGTGGCCCCATTTACATATGGTTGGTCATGGGGGTTCCCATATCATGGAGGCCCCCTTTACCCCCTCTACCCTCTCTGATTTGCACAATCTTATTTATTATGTGTTCACAGAGGTCCATTTGAAGTCCAGCAAAGGAGGGTGCAGTGAGTGGCCCAGGTCCAAAATTTCATTTGGGATCCCTACATCTATAAACACATTGGGGGGAGATTTACTAAAACTGGTGCACTCAGAATCTGATGCAGTTGTGCATCAGCTTCTAACTTCCAATCAGCTTCCAATCAGCTTCTAACTTCAGCTTCTTCAATTAAGCTTTGGCAATAAAACTTGGAAGCTGTTTAGTTTCTACACAGAGCTGCACTATATTTTGCATTCTCTAGGTTTTAGTAAATACCCCCATTGAGGTTAATTTACTAAAGGATCAGAGGCTGTTCATTTGGCACAGGTAATATTTCCTTCAAAGTAAATGCCAACAAAAACCTATGTTCAGTTTAAGAGCCAAATTACGTAAAGAAAAAAGATAATTTATATATATATATATATATATATATACATACAATGATATATGGACTGCCAAAAACTAAGTATGTGGTACAAGGGCCTACCTGAATTCCTTGATGGGTACAGATTGCTTAGTTTTTATGGCTTTATATTACATTGTTTTGATAAAGCTAACGTTGATTGTACAAAGATTGCATAGTCAGGTTGTGAACTGTTTGGTTTTCATAAGGCAAGCATTAACCAAAAAATGTCTATCTGGCATCACTATAATATATCTTAAGGTATAGTAATACTTTTTCGACAAATAGATGGCAGGCTCAGCCCATGGTACAGAGATGCCATATTATTAGAACTAAGAAAGCACTGATGGAAGCCTCTCTAACTGGTCTGAAACTAGCAAAAAGGGGAAAAGTGATTATGAGCAAGATAAAATACAATGCTAATATGTTTCAACTACTCCAGTTAAAAACATAGTTTTTTGTTGCATACTTTTGCAGATATGTGTGGAAGCCACACTGCCACGTCAGGGCCCTTTCACGCTGGTAGGCTTTTGAAGCACTTTTGTTGTGTTTTGTGCAGCTTAGGGCCCTTTTACATTGATGTCCTTTTTGATGCGTTCCCATGGACATATAAGGTGCCTTTTAGGTGCAGTTTTGAAAAACTTTACATAAGATTTAATGGGGAATAGGTTTCATAGAAACCCTGGAAAAGTGCGTCAAAAAGCGCACCAGTGTGAAATGGGCTTGATGCTCAATTCACATCTAAGTGAGCACATCTATGTGCGTATGAAGCTCAATGCCCAGAAAGGTGCAGGAGCTTCCTTGGTATGCGTTGGACAGCCTGTTCAAATGAATGTGATGCCCTATGCGTGAAGCATGAAAACGCACATTGACGTGACCCAGAGATATGAATGCAGCCTGATATGTGTGGTCTAGAAGTCTAAACTATCTGAATTCTTGGCTAAGGGACATACATATAGCAATGTACAGAGAGCCAAATGTTTGGCTCACAGTTGCAGCTTGGTCCCGCAATGGAAATAGCAATTTGGTTTTAAAAAAAAAGGTATAAAAAAATCCCCTAGACATCAGGAGTTGGCAGTATTGCCTCCTGAACACCTGCAAGCCTCCCTCCACCATCTTCGAAAAAGTGAAGCCGCAATAAACACTAGTGTGAAAGGAGTCAGACTAGTTGCATACATTTCCTGAAACAGTCAGGTATTTACATCTCTAAAATATCCTTCTGAATATTTTTAAATTCTACCAATAAACACAACACAAACCACAGATAAAGGCTTACCTGGAATATAGCGCCACTGATCTTTTATTCTGTAGAATGTTAATCGTACAGAGCGATGTTGAACACTGAACAGGGAGACAGATATATTTGAGTCGTACGACAGAAATGTCTCAGTCACAGGTAGTTGTAAAACGACATGCAGGTTGTGCAAGCTATCCTTCACATAACAGGGAGTGGTGTATGTAAATGACGGTGTGATGTATGTGCTTGCTGTAATAATAGAACTCTTGTTTCCTTTCTTTCAAAAATTGTTGCTTCATTGACAGGGAGTTTTTATTTAAATTTCCCAGGCTGGAACCTCATGGTGCCTGGAAACTGAGCAGACATAACGATAAAGTAAAGAACCATACAAAAGCCCAACAGTCTCAGCCAGAATATACAATTTTAATTGCAAAGTGCTGTGCAGGATTTGTATAAACATAGAGGAGCGATTGCAGAAAAAAGAACAAGTGGTCCATCGAATCCTCCCCAATATATATATATATATATATATATATTTATTTTATTTTTTTAATTTTTTTTTGTTTTTGTTTTTTTTACTTTAGTTTTAGTATCTGTGCTTCACAAACTCGTTTTTAATCTTACAGCAACAAAATTGTGTGATTTACCTCTCTTTGCAGTATCACATAAATAACTGTAATATCCGCTGTATGTTATTCACCTTTGTGGACATGTTACACCCATATGTAGGGTGTAACATTTTCAGAATCTGCTGCTCCCCCCCATCCCTTCCCCCTCCGTAACAACAGGCCAGGAATTCTCTCCCTGCACTCGCTGTCACAATTTAAAAAGACTGTCATTCAATCACAGAGCTGATGGCTAGCAGTTCTCGATGAACTACCAGGGTGCTGATGAGTGCCCTAGGTATTTCATTGATCTTCCTGTCATTCAGTATTGTCTGCCCGGGTCATCATCTGCCGTGACACTGCTCCAGCAATCTGCTGATCGCAGTGCTTTACAGGTTCCTAAAAAAAATAATTTTACCTGCAAAAAAATGTGCATTTATTTTTTTTTTAAGGTGAACTTTTTCTTTAAAAAGCAATATGAGCAACATTGATTTGGGTTTCCATGATCAACTAAACAAAATATTCCATTACAAAATCTAAACTGATTTTAAAAAGACATTATAAATAATAATTAATTTATAATAAAAATATATTAGTCACATTTTCTCATTTATGATTATCACCACCATGCATGATCACCTTTCATATCATGAATATGAATTAATTGTATGAATCTTTTTTCTCTAAGCCTCAAATGTTTTATATTGTCGTATTACTGGTGTCTGTAATAATGCAGGCTATTACTGGGATCACCTGGCATCTGTCTGCTCTGCTTTAACCTTTTGCTATGTAGAGAGAAACTACAGAGCCACAGGAAGCAAATCCATGTTAATAGCAATGTTAACCACAATACCAGAAATTGATATTCCAGCACAAAAAAGGATAACATAGACATGAAAATTGTTGAATAGCATGGACACTGATAAATACTGAATGACATGTCATATATTGATATGAAATATTAAATAAAGATATTTCATGACAACATTATAAACTAAGAAAAAACTAATACTAGTGCAAGGGTGCAAAATCTTTATATTATTTCCAAACAAGGAGAAGGATTGAATTTTGCCCTTCATGGGTCATAGACCCTGTTTCCTATTGAGATCCTCTCTGAGCCATGCCTACTAAAATTCTCTCTTTTCTGTACTCTTAGCTTTCTCTTCCTCTGCCGCTTCTTACAGCCACAAGTAATTATGGATTGGAACAGAGACAGTCAAGTAATCTCTGCATCTCAAAAAAAGGTTAATGATTTGTACAGAACTAAAATTATATGTTTCACTCTCAATCATTCTCTCTCTCTCTTTTACTAGAAGAAATTATTTTTGAATTTTTTAAACAGTTGTGTTTACTAAAGATGTACAGTGGTACAAACAAACAGAGGTACATAAAACCTAATCAAGTGGTCAATATACGACAAATTAAACAGAACACACAAATATCCTAAAACAGAAGGTACCTTGTTAGGAAACAAGTGCAGCTAATGCTAAATCTTCTACAGTTAATGCTAATTATTCTGCAGCTCATGCAAATTCTTCTGCAGCTAATGCTAATTCTTCTACAGTTAATGCCAATTCTTCTGCAGTTCACAAGTATTCTTCAGCTAATGCTAATTCCCATGTCTCATTTCTGTGCAGCTAATGCTAGTGCACATGTACCCGCACACAGACATGGCCAGGGTAATATCCAATGTGCACTGACACTTATCGGCACGCACGTTTTCTTGCATTGGCACCCAGCTGCCTATTTAAAGAGGACTCTGCTGTGTACTAATTGCTGGATGTTATTCAGCTTCCTGTGATCCGTTTTCCAGTTTGTACTGACTGATCTTCCGTTGCTGACCCAGCTGGCTCCTGATTTTACTCTGTGAATTCTGGATTCTGACCTCAGCTTTAGACTAATCTCTGCCTGATCTCCTGGTGCTGACCTCAGATTACCTCTGACTATTCTCTGCCTGATCTCCTGGTGCTGACCTCGGCTTGCTACTGGACCTCTCTCTGCTTGCTAACTGGATACTGACCCCGGCCTGCCTCCTGACCACACTGCTGTCTCACTGCGTATGACCCTGGCTCACCTTGACTACATCCCTGACCATGAAAGTCACCTGCTATCAAGCTATCGCCACCCGTGCTTCTTTGAGCCTTGTACTTCTGTCATCCCATTCAGAGGTGCTCGGACCAGAGATGCAAGGGAAGCCCTCTCTGCAACTCGGCCTTCAAACAAGGTATGTGACAGTCCTAAAATTATCATCCTGGTAAAATTCTTTGTTCCACCCAAGACACAACCCAAGCAAGATAGTCAAACAAGAACTTAGTTTGATCCAAATGCTGGTGTCTAGCTGGGGAGATGGGGGGTGAGGAGGATGAGGGTAATAAAGTGGGGAGAGAGGGGAGGGAAGGGAAAGACCGGGGAAGGGGAGGGGAGAGGAGGAAGAAGGGGAAAACAGAAGACATTTGGAGGAGATTAGACAGTACAGATAGCAACACAGTGTTTCGGGTGCTACAAAAATCTTCAAATAAATAACTGGGGACACCACAACCTCTAATGTGAGACCCAGTGCCTCCACCCAGCCCATATTTTATCAAATGTTGTTGGACAGTTGCGGATTATGTACGTAAGCTTATAGAGAGCACCATTAATAGCTGCCTTCTAACCAGAGACCGTGGGTGGGGTTGGAAACTTCCATCTCAACAAAATTTCTCATCTAGCATAATAAGTAGAGAAGAAGACAAACGGCTTACTATGCTTAGGTGCATCCACAAGGTCGGTAAGTCCCAACAGCAGTATCAGTGGGTCTATTGGAACAAACAGGTTACCAAATGCATTGATAGTGTCCAATACCCCAGTCCAAAAGGAACAGCCTTGAACATGACCAAAACATATGGTTAGACGTACCCTCAGCCATATCACAGTGGGGGAACGCAGCTGTTCTGCCAGGATAAATTCTAACTTTAGAATTTAAATCCCATCGTTTATAAATAGGTTAAAAAGTAAGGGCCCCAACACGGATCCTTGGGGTACACTACTACCATGCAGAGAGTGCATCATTAAATACTACTCTCTGAATACAATTTTCGATAAAAATTAGAAACAACAGCCTTGAAATAACAAAGCTCAACTCTTTGAGGACTCAAGAGTGTAAGGTGCTTTATGCGCCTTTATATTGCCTTTATATTAACTGCACCATATCAATTTTGAGCCATTGTGGATCATTTGGGGCTACGTCAATACTATCCCAAAAGTTGTCTTGAGTTTCCCCATTTTCCTTTTTTACACACATTGCTGACGAAGGTATTTAAAAAAGTATTATAAAGTCGCCATCTCTAAATTTTGTAAAGGGCCTGCACGCTCTGACCTGACCTTTTAATATCTTAATATATTTCAAGAAATTTGTGGAATTTGTACTACTCTTTTTTGCAACTTGTCGTCTGTTTTGAATTTTTTTTTTACATGTTGATTTTTTTTTTTACATGTTCTGTTATATTGTTTGTAACTTTATACTTGATAGTGTGTCTTAATTTTTTTATCATTTTAAATGCTCTCTTCTTATTGTGTATAGCTTTTTTAACTTTAGAAATGAACAACATGTGTTTTATTTATAGCCTTTTAAATCTGTTGCCCAAATGAATATACACTGCTCAAAAAAATTAAATGAACACTTTTTAATCCGAGTATAGCATCAAGTCAATTAAACTCCTGGGATATTGATCTGGTCAGTTAAGTAGCAGAGGGGGGTATTAATTAGTTTCATCTGCGTTGGTGTTAATGAAATTAACAACAGATGCACTAGATGGGCAACAATGAGATGACCCCCAAAACAGGAATGATTTTACAGGTGGAGGCCGCTGACATTTTTTTCCTTATTCATCTTTTCTAAATGTTTTTCACTAGTTTTGGATATGGTTAGGGTCAGTGTCACTACTGGTAGCATGAGGAAATACCTAGACCCTACAGAGGTTGCACAGGTAGTTCAACTTCTCCAGGATGGCACATCAATACGTGCCATTACCAGAAGATTTGCTGTGTCTCCCAGCACAGTCTCAAGAGCATGGAGGAGATTCCCGGAGACAGGCAGTTACTCTAGGAGAGCTGGACAGGGACGTACAAGGTCCTTAACCCATCAGCAGGACCGGTATCTGCTCCTTTGTGGAAGGAGGAACAGGATGAGAACTGACAGAGCCCTACAAAATGACCTCCATCAGGCCACTGGTGTGAATTGTAGTGTACATGGAGCTGTGCACATGAATGCAACTATTGTATACTGCTTATTTCAAATAAACAGAACTAGGGAAAGAGAGCTCATGAAGGACCTTACAAAGAGGACAAAAATACAATAAGAAGCAATTTCATGAAAAATAGATTATATGGCCATAGTAAGGATGCACCATTACCTTTCTTTAAATTGGCAAGTATGAGTACCGATACTTTGGGTCAAGTACTCGCCGATACCGATTAATGATACAAGCGGTGCGATTTGTAATAATGGATGCAAATTGCACTGCAAAGAATATCATGTGATTAGAAAAGGAATGCGATTCTTGTCCACAAAAAATGGCCACTGCCCCAGTCTATAACTGGCCTTCACAGCAAGGAGCACATGGAAGGGTGACGAATGCCAAACAACAAGAGAGAAAAATCCCTAGCTCAGCTTGTCAGCCAGCTTGCATACAAACCAAATTAACCTGTCTAACAGTGTGCATTAAAAACAGGGCTTTAGTTAGCACACATTTGCAAATACATGCGTAAGCTACAGAGCCACGTCACATTGTGCTACATGCTGGGTGTCCAGTGCGCTTCTATACATTTAAGGAGGGATGGGATCCCTCAGGTCCACCTGCCCTTGATCTATCCATTAAATACACGTGCCTCTACTATGGGGGCTCTCAAAATTTGAAGAGTTAGGAACTATAGAATATCAGGGTGCCGTGATGAGGCTCTGTAGCTTATGCATGTATTTGCAAATGTGTGCTAACTAAACCTCTGTTTTTAACGCATACTGTTAGACAGGTTAATTCGGCTTGTTTGCAAGTTGGCTGGTAAGCTCAGCTGGGAATTTTTCTCTCTTATTGTTTGACAAGGACTGTGTTTCAACCTACATATGAAATTGATGATCATTAGCACCTGTTTGGTATATTTGTTTTACTCATAGCCTGACTCTAATCCTACAAAATCCTTGACTTTATGCAAGTGTACAAAGTGTGCAAGTGTAAGAACTGATGCTGATTTAGAGTTAATTGATTTGATTTAGATTTTTCTTCTGTTCACTCACTTTGCATTTTGTAAATTGATATAAATAAACAATTAAAATATACATATATTTGAAAGCATTCTTACTTTACAGCATTTCTTCACACCTGCCTAAACATTTCCATAGTACTGTATATTTTTTGCATACTGTCACCAGAGCTGTGTGGTGCCACTATGGTGACATTGTACGGCTGTGGCTATTGATCAAGGGCACTGGTTGCTGCACTGGTATGCAGTGTAATCAGTGCAGCAGCCAGTGTTATTGATCAACATAGAGCAGTACAATGTCACCATAGCAGCACTGTACTGCTCTGGGGGTGATCTTTTCATTTCCTTCTGAGTACTTACTACAGTTCAGATGAAGGACACAGCTGCTCATAAAGTGCGCCACATGCGTGCCCCAGGGGGTGCACAGGGAACCTGATTCTGAGAGGCCGTCATTCAGCTACAGTGTGGTAATGAGGTGGTTAAAAAAATTTCAGTATTCACATACTGTCACCAGTTCAGTACAGCATCATCATATAACTGGTGTGGTGGTGATCAGAGACACTGACTGGTGAAAGTATGAAAAAAAATAGTTTTCTTGGGAAAAATATATAGTTTTTAAAAATGGTTTAAATATTTTTTCTTTTTTTATAAAATTTTTTTCTTTTTTATGATTTTCTTTTAACAAACTGTGATCAGAGCAATATAATGTTACCATAGTAACATTGTACTACTCTAGGGAAGTGATCAGGATTTTTTTTTACACATTATGATTGTTTATATCAGTGAGTTTCATTGCTATAAGCAAGCATTTTTACTGAATAAAATCGATCCATTCAGTGCGTTTTGTTGTGGTTGTGGTTGGCCACAGCTAATTACATGGTACAGATGGGCTGTGATTGACCCTGCCTGTACCATGTGATCACTGTGACCAATCACCGATGGCAACACAATTGTACACAATGAATGGCATTAATCGAAGCGCTTCATTGCTTACAATTGTTATGTGATCTGCTGTGATTGGTCACAGTGATCACGTTACAAGCAGTGGGCCAGTGCAGTGATCTGTCATCGGCTGTGTCTGGTGGACACAGCCAGTGACAGATTGCACCCACATCATGGCAGCGCACAGAGTGTGTTCTCGGAGGATGCCATATGACGTCAAACTAGAACAAGGAAAGTCCAGCCCAGCCGTCATATTACAATAGGGCGGGCAGAAGTGGTTAATAAGAATTTTTTACACTAGAGAATGTGAATGAGCATTTTAATAAGGACATTTTTGTATCAGAGACTGTGAATGATTTTAGTTTTTTTATCTTTTTATATCTTTATTTACAATAGGAAATAATTGAGCATGTTGGCCCTATGCACTTATCTAGAAATGGGGAGGTGTTCTGTGGACCTAAGCAGGACATTTTGTATGGTTTATATTTTATGCACTTTAGTTAGGAGGATCGGTATAGCACGGATTGTTTTATTTTTTGTTATTTTTTCAGATTTCAGAATCATATTTGCATTGGTTTAGAAGGGCGGTGTACTCTAGCACCACCCCAATCATATATTTCTATTTTGCATTTCTGTCCCTGGCAATAGGGGAAATAAAGGGTGTGTGTCTGTTTCTGCATTCAAGGGTACTCATTTTTCCATAGCACAGTAACCATTATAACTTAGTAACAAAGTGTGCAGTATAAACACTTAAATGTCAATGGATAGGGGTCATTCTTAAACAGCATGAAGAGAAAAGGGATTGGCATAATTACATAGTGATTTTTCAAAGAACAAATTAATCACGTAATCACGTAATGTGTTTCCAGTTTGTATGTGATTGATTACTTTATTTGTTTTATTACATAATTGTCTAGTTAGAAATTAAACATTGTCTGAAATTAAACATTGTATGGCATTAAACATTGTATGACATTAAACATTGTATGATATTAAACACTGTATGATATTAAACATTGTATGACATTAAACATTGTATGATATTAAACACTGTATGATATTAAACATTGTATGACATTAAACATTGTATGATGTTTTATGGTTATTCTGACAAATTACACTCCTTTATGTTCTTTTTCAAGACTATACTTTTTTAGACATACTGTATACCAGGGGCGGACTGACAACTCATGGGGCCCCCAGGCAATAGGGGATCATGGGGCCCCTGTGTCCTTGCCCAAACTCAAAAAAGCCTATGAAAAAAGTACCAGGGGCATCTCATGGGGCCCCCTACTGACCCCGGGCCCTCGGGCAGTGCCCAAGTTTCCAAATGGTCAGTCCGCCCCTGCTGTATACCTTTAACCCCGTCCTGCCCACCCTGGAGACCCTTTAAAATGTTCTGTTCACCAGGGGTGGAAAAGATTGGCTAATTACAGTGACCACAAGATATGGAGCTGGTGCTGCCAGCTACCAATCATTAGCAGGGACCAAGAGTCTTTGATAGCCTAGTCTTTGTGCTGGGAGCATGCAGTGAAGGTGCTCCAGTCCCAGAACAGAAACATTGTTCATCCAGTGATGCACATGTGTGGGTATGGGCATAAAAGCTTACATTTTGCCGCAGCACATACTAATATGTGTTAGGTGGTCGTAAATTGGTTAATTTTCATGCAGATAAGACACTAGAAATAGTAGCCAAAGATAAAGAATAAAAAAGAGACCAGTAAAGTGCACCACAGGGTCCTGTCCAACAACCGGCAGTCTATGGTGTCAACATGATGTGGACAGAGGTTCATTACTGCTATTCATTAATTGCATAAATATTACCCAGTTAATTTATTCAGGGTTCCTTACCTGCTTGATGTTTTACATAAAAAATAGGTTGCAAAGTGAAGCCTCTTTGGGAGAATCACTAAATTCCTAACTACACTTTTCTGGCGGTAGTTCCCTTTAGAACTACCTGTGCCTAATTTAGGCAAGCATTTGTACTAGCTTCAGTATCATTCATATTGCAAATGAATGATGGAGGTAAGTGTACGTAGCACCACGCCCCAATATAAAACACATATACCAATAAAGGAAAGTGAAGAACCAGGACTTTTAAGTTGCAGAAAAACTCTCAGGAACGAATGGACAACAGCTACTCATAATAATAATAAAGTGATAATTATCTGAATATGATTCAATACATAACACATAATATAATACCACCCTATATTATATAATATCCTTATGAAATAAAGAAAGTTATTAAGTGTCCAAAAAAAGAAAGTCCATGTATTAACGCCACAAAAATGAGACCTTACACTCCTAGTGTCCAAAAGATTTTTTAGAGTAATCCACTTATGCACTTCTCCACCACATGCAGTGAGAGTAACAACTCACCAGATACACGATGATCAAGGCAAAATGTAGTCAGCCATACAAGAATAGCCGATTCACCTCAGATTCTTCACAGTCTTTCACACAGCAGGCTTTTAAGATCAGGATAGGACAGTGCAAACACTCAGGAGAAAGAGATTTTCCATATTGTAGCAAGTTTATTAAAATCCAGTTAATAATAAAAGTAAATATTGCACTCACATATTAATGTGCCCAAACAGCACTTCCAGAAGGCAGAAGCAGATGCTCCACACCGCTGCTCTCTCAACCTGAGTCGATGTGCGTTCCACAACTCAACTCTGTCACCAGAAGTGATGTACAGAAGGACCAGAAGTGACGACAAACGGCTGGGCTTCAATGTATTTCGTAATCACGTCATCAGGAAGCTCATCCACATCCATCTGTAGAAATCTTTTATACCCAACCAAACCTACCAAGCTGGAGGCGTTTCTTTTACATAATACCTAATAAAATAACAGTAGAGCGTGGCTGATAGCATCGGATTCCACCACTAATATGCATATATAGGCATCACCATAATACACACTAAAAAATGTATTAAAAAATATGCATTAAATGCATGAAGGGATTAGAATGGATGGACACTAAAAAATGCTGCCACCTTAAGGGCATTAAACAGATAACAAATAAAAAAATATACATTAAAAACTTCAAATTAGACTAAAAACCTGTCAAAAAAACAGTTTAAATCAATATCAATATTCAAGCCTGATGGAGCAAGAGTATTAAGGGAAAAAATCCATCTTGTTTCATTTTGAGACACCTGTTTACACGTATCACTACCTCTCCAATGCTTGAAAGCTCTATCTATAGCACAGAAGGTCAATAAAGTAGGATCTTTATTATGTGCTATCCTAAAATGATTAGAAACACTATGTTGCTTAAAATCTTTCTTTATATTATTTATGTGCTCATTAATTCTTGTGATCCTCCACACATAATTCAAACCACTAGGTCGGGACAAAAGGTATGTGACAAAACGAGTGTTACAAGTGATAAATTTAACAATTTTAAATTCTTTACCTTCAGAAGAGAAAAACTCCTCTATTTTTCTATTTTTATTCTGAGTGGTTCTACATAACAAACACCTACCACATCTAACAAAACCTACTCTTTCCAAAACAGTTATATGTCTCTTAGGGGGGGTCTAGAACATTCTTAGCTATCACATTTCTAAGCCCTTATATAGTACTTATATAAAGGATGGTTTATTCAGAAGGATAGTTCTCAAAGTACTGTCCTTCAGCAGGACAGGCCAATTTTTTTTACAGCTCTTCTCAAGCTGCCTATATTGCAGGTTGAATCCTGTAATAAAAGCTAATTCAACATTGCACCCATCATTTTATCTAGGTGCACTCTAAAGGAGTTCTTCTCTCTTCATCTTACCAACCTCCTCTCTAACTTTTCATAATTCCTTTTTCTTATAACCCTTCTCCTCAAATCTCAGAATCAACATGTCAGTTTGGGAGATATGATCAGCATATTCGTTACAATTTAATATGAACAAAATGACCCTTAGGTATGGCCCTAATCCACCCAGGGTGATGACAATTATGAGTAGAAATATAGCTGTTTTTATCAACCTCCTTAAAAAGTGCAAGTGGCCAATCTATTCCCTGTTTTATATATTTCTAAATCAAGCAACTGTACATTTTTCACTACTCCATTTTCCTGTCAACATATGATAAGTGTTCTCATTAAAATAAGAAAGGGAATTTGCCAACTCCCCCTTTGTACCTTCCCAAACATAATATCATCAATAAATCTGTGATAAACTTTTAATAGTGGCCAAGATTTGGAAAACATTTTCTCCTCCTCCCATTTATTTAAAAAAATATTTGCCACATTCGGAGCATATCTTGTTCCCATGGCCATGCCTTTATGTTGATTATAGAATTCTCCCTGATGTCAAAAATATTTATTTGCCATGGCAGTATTAAGCCCATCCACCAAAAATTTAATTTGTGACCTTCAAATCAGTAAATTTATCAAATGCCCATTGTACTGCATCCAAGTCATCCAGTTGCTTAATATTAGTATATAAAGACTCCATATCCACTGTTACCAGCATAGTGGAGTCATTAACCAAAATATTTAGCAACACCGAAATAACATCCTTACTGCCCTTCAAAAAAGACCTCCCCTTTTCTACCAATGGGTGAAGAAAGATATCCAACTACTCCCCAAATCAGGAGTACAAAGACTCTATCCCACTTATTATTGGTCTACCTGGAGGTTTACCTTTACTTTTATGCATCTTTGGTAGGTAATAAATAACTGGGATTCTTGGGGCCTTCAGAGTAAGGTACCTAGCTTCCTTCTTGTCAAGAACGCCCTTCTTTAAACCCTTTTTAACAAAATCATTAAACTTCTCTTTCAAAACTCTCGTAAGATCCCCCACAAGCTTTCTATAACTGGTAGCATCACTCAAAATTCTTTTAAGTTCTATTTCATAGTCACTTTTATTCAAAATAACCAGCCCCCCTCCCTTATCTGCTGGCCTAATTACAATCCCTTTTTTCTTTTCCAATTGTTTAATCCCTTGTCATGTCAGTTTACTCTTCTTAGTTTTCTTTATTTTAATCTCCATAACTTCATCCTGTACCATCTTCCACATACTGAAAAGTGGAAGATTTCAGATTTAAAGTACCGTATTTTTCGCTCCATAAGACGCACTTTTTCCCCCCAAAAAAAGGGGGGAAAATGTCAGTGAGTCTTATGGAGCGCAAAAATGTCCAAAGTTGGCTGCGGTTGAGCTTCCTGATGACGCCTTTTGTGAAATGCATTGAGGCTCAGCCGTTTGTTGTCACTTCTGGTCCTTCTGTGTGTCACTTCTGGTGATGGAGTCGAGTTTTGGAACGCACATCAACGTTGAGAGAGCAGCGGTGTGGAGCATCTGCTTCTGCCTTCTGGAGGTGCCATTTGGGCACATTAATATGTGAGTGCAATATTTACTTTTATTATTAACTGAATTTTAATAAACTTGCTACACTATGGAAAATCTCTTTCTCCTGAGTGTTTGTACTGTCCTACCCTGATTTTAAAAACCTGCTGTGTGGAAGACTGTGAAGAATCTGAGGTGAATCAGCTATTCTTATATGGCTGACTACATTTTGCCTTGATCATCGTGTATCTGGTGAGTTGTTACTCTCACAGCATGTGGTGGAGAAGCGCATAAGTGGATTACTCTAAAAAATCTTTTGGACACTAGGAGTGTAAGGTCTAATTTTTGCAATAATAGTTAATACATGGACTTTTTTTTTTTTGGACACTTGATAACTTTGTTTATTTTATAAGGATATTATACAATATATTTTTATTTGACACAGGGTGGCATTATATTATGTGTTATATATTGAATCATATGCAGATAATTATCACTTTATTATTATTATGAGTAGCACCTTTTTTGGTTATTTTTGTTTATACTGGGGTTTTTTAACTTTTTAAGGCAGCTTCTTTTCTGATATGGGATTGATTTGGAGGCACCCTCACTTCCATGTTTGAACAGTATGGTATGGTTAAAAACATTTCAATTATTACCATCACTATGATAAAATTTTCACATAAAAATATCCCTCATGAATAAATCAATCATCACACGAAAAGAACAGTCAAGTGAGGGATAAAACACCTCGTATATAGCCCCCTCCCCAATAGTGCAGGCAGCTACCAGCATATACCAAGAGATCAACTTAGAATTTAATACTGATGCAATATTACAGATCCCCCAATGATGCAATAAGCTAATGAGGAGTGGGGGGGGGGGGGTTGATCTTAAAGTGTTTCACAGAAAGGCTTCTTCCGGAGGCACTAACGTGATATGGTTGCAAGACTATTAAACAGTCAGGTAGGAGCGATGCGGTGCGATACATAATCAAGGGAGGAACAGGGAACCCAGGGCCACACCATTAGAAAGCGTGAAGGAAAACATCAAGGTGTGCAGGATGGTGGACTCATTTCCAGATCTCTCCTGGGTTCTTTTTCTAAACAGTGGTGTACATACTTGTCCCCATGGGATCAAACCATTTTCAGTAACATTACCGAGACAGGTGACACATTCAGGTATTTCCAACTCATGCCACTTTAAGAACCTGTAACTATGCCATTGATAGATTCTTAAAAAATGACTTACAGCTCGCAGGTTAAGAACAGGCATTATTTACTATCATCTCTGAGAGGTACACCAGTATATGGAGTGGGATATGTCTGTGCTGGAACCTGTAATAAATGTGACAGCTTCCAGCACAGTGCCCTATCCCTGGCCTTATCTAGCCATTGGCCAGAAAATTCCCTGGCAGAAAGTTAAATGTAAACAAAGGGGCAGGGGATAGTGGTGATGTCATTATCCAAAAATGGCGATGCCCATCTTTGGGAAATGACTTGTGCTATTGGGCTAAGACTAGTTTCCCATCAGGTTTGCCTTACTGACACTGCACAACAGTGGGCAAATTGGAAAGGTGCTATGGATCCGCCCACTGCTGTTCACTGTCAATCAATGGCCAGACAGACCTGTTGGAGAACTAGTCTCTAAGTTCCTTTTCAGGCTCTGTCCACAATTACTAAAAAACTTCTCGGCCATGTGCCTGTCTGTGTGACAGGCACAGTGGCCAGGGAGGGAGGAAGAGCACTGAGGAAGGAGTGTCTAGTATGGACACTCCGACCTCAGTGCCCAGCTCTGGCAGATTCATGTACCTGCCTATGACAAGTATAGAATTGAGCGGAAGCTCCTACAATTTAAGTGCAGCTCCCCAATTGAATTCTAAAGGATGTCTACAACACCCTTTAGGAATTCCTTCCCTTATCCATTGTGACATGGTGAATAATTTACAAAATCCTGGGTATGTTGTATATTACCATTGTACGTATAATATTCTCACAACTTTTCTACAGCCATCTTGAACCATGAATTGTTACTGTTGAACAAGAAATTTAAGTTGAATTCTAAGCAATGGCACACTGAGGAAGGTACTAGGTGTGATCCAAACCAGGTGCCAACTCTGTAGTGGTGCTGGGACTGCCCAACATTTTTTTGTATTGTACAGCACTGCACCACAGTGACAGAAAGCACAAACAAATGTTAGGCTGCCACAGAACCTCAAGAGAGTCTGCACCCACTGCTCCCTTGAAAGTAGCAGGTCAGGTCCAAGGGAAGGCTCCTCCTTGGCTGCAGTCATTGACAAAGCGAGACGAGGACTTCCCTGCACTCTGAACTGTCACTGCATATGAGCTGCAGATGAAGGTCTCTATTGGAAAGGTTGGGTGGTGGTGTCTGTACTGGTGGGGGGAGAGGGTGTCTGTACTGAGGTGCCTGTACTGGAGGGGAGAGGGGTGTCTATACTGAGCGGTCTGTACTGATGGGAAGGGAAGTCTTTACTAAGGGGTGCATACAAGGAGGGAGGGGTGTCTGTACTGAGGTGCCTGTACTGGAGGGGAGAGGGGTGTCTATACTGAGCGGTCTGTACTGAGGGGAAGGAAAGTCTTTACTGAGGGGTGCATACAAGGAGGGAGGGGTGTCTGTACTGGGGAGGATCTACTGAGGTGTAAGTAGTGAAATTTTCAAAAAATCATAATTTGGAAAGGACAAGAAGTGATTGTAATGAACAGTTTGCACTTACTTCCTACAATCATGTCTACTTATACTTTCTAGAGCTCTCCTTTAAGTGCATGCATGCTAAGTAATATGTAAGTGTAATACTTTCAGATAATTATTACCTTTCGCACAAACCACATTACTGTCTCTGACAATGTCTCCATCGGATTTTCTCACAAGAAAGATGAAACCGTCTTTGTTCAGACATTATATAGGGTCAACATCTATTTCCTGTACAAGGTGCTTATTCAGAGAAAAAAAAGACAGACATGTAGATGCTAAGGCCTGAGCAGTTCTTGCTGTTCTTTGCTGTTACAAATACCTGGCACAGATCCACCTCTGGATCCACCTTGTGGTGTGCTACCGTAAAGCTTACCCCTGAAGGAGCTGCTGATTTTTGCTTCCCCTGATTCCAGATGTCAACTACCTTACTGACAATGCAACACCCTCTGACAAAGCAAGACTGAAAATAGAATATTTATTTGTGCAACACACCCAGCAAATCAATAAACAAAAGGGTAATAACTGGGAACAATAACAGATACCAATTAACTACTTGCCTACCTAGTCAAATCTGACACTTCTCACATACATATAAACATCAGCATTTGTTTGGCTAGAAAATTACTTACAACCCCCAAACATTATATATTACAGTGAAAGCACATCTATTTAGTGAGAGGTATGTTTTGATATCTAGTTTTAAGATATTTCAGTGTTGGTGTTGCCACATATCTTTTCTTTGAACTTTGGTACATGAATCTTTTTTTTTGTTTTGCAATTTAAAAAAAGTAAAAAAATAAATAAAACAGCCGTCAGGAGCCAGTAATAGTTCCTTTTGAACACCTGACAGCCACTTCTATTCATACAGCTCTTTGAAATGCTGGTCGCTTTTCAGAAAGCAGTAAACATTACTTCCTGCCTGAAAGAGCCCTAAAGGCTATTTCATACATGTGTTGCCCTCTAAAGGATGACCACTTTTCAGAGGGTGTTTGTCATTGTGTTGCCTCCTCACCATCTGTCTTAGTATCTAAAAACTCCCAATTACGGAACAGCTCACTGTTGCATGGGTTAAGTTCAGCAGGTGGTATTGCTGTACATGGCCAATAAAATCATTTTTGAAACTCCATAGGGGCTTAACCTCTTCACGCTGGCCGAATGCAAATGTGAGGCCTCTCGGCGTCTGGACCTAGACGCCGAGCGGCCGCACATTTGCGGTCTATTAAAAAAAACATATGTGCTGAAAGCGTGCTCCGTGCGAGCTCCCAGCACACATGTCCGGTACTCACGGAAAGGTCCCGATCTCCTCTTTTGATCGGGACCTTTCCCGATCATGTGACCGCTGTGGCAGTGTGTCACAGCGGTCACATGACCCTAAACCCCACCCCGCCTCCCGGCTTCTGAAACCCTTAAAGGAGACGCCAAGGGGTTAATGGGATGTGTATCTTAAAAAAAAAGCTGACCAAACATTATAATCCAATCTACCAAAAATTATGTCATACAATAGCTTGCCCAATATGAATACAAATTGAATTGTATTTCTTGAGGTGGCCACAGGTAGCTCAGCTTTTTTCGATCAGCCAACAGGCTGATCAAAAAAACTGAAGCACACTAGCTGGTGGATGGAGGAATCTGTGCTCCTCCGCTGTCAAAATACACTGATCAAACAAAAACTTACCAGCAGATCAAGAGGAATCAATTGTTAGATTCTTCTGGATCGGCCGAATTTTGATCCATCTATTTCAAGCTTTAGACAGGCTCTGTCTTTACATATGTTTTGGTAAATCTAAAGGAGATTGTCTACAGTTTGTAGGATTAGATTACAACATGCACTGCCAGCTTTATTCTAGCCCCAACTAGGTAACTGTGAGTCACTTTGGTAATTTTCTTTCAGCATTTAATCACAATTGTTACTTGTTTCCAGTGGTGGACGAATGGGTATTGAAATATTTATGTAAGTGTTAAATTCTTTTTTAGGAGTGACTTCTTGCAATGCGTGTTTTCTTATATGCTTAGAGCAGTAGCTCTAGCTAGTTTTGAGCAGTAAGATCGTATCTATTTACGTGGGGAACAATGTAGCATGACTAAGCATTCTTTCTTCACTAATGTGCGCTCACTCTTTGTACTATATTAAGCACATGGTTTAACCTGAGTGGAATGTCACCCTGTGACAGCATCTACAGGTAGCAACAGCGGGAACCTAAAACGGTATTAAACCTAAAACCAAAAGTAATATAATACATCTTACCAATCATTAGATGTGGTGGCTGCATTAGCTTTCTTTTTTTGTCTTTTTTTTACTTCTGGTTTCACATGATGATCTAGTCAGTAACACACCCCCTGTATAAAGCCCCATTCACATATGCATGTCGTGTGAACGCACGTTTCAAGCAACACGCATAGGGTAACCCATTCACTTGAATGGGTTGCCCTTTATGCAAAAAACGTACCAAAGAAGCTCCTGCACCTTTTTAGGTGTTGAAGTTAATGCATCTTTTTCTACTACGCTTTTGGTGCAGTTCTACCATGCACAAAAAATGTGTGTCTGCTGAATGTGTTTGGGGTGATATTAACAATTAATGGAACCACAAGCGTGATGCTGAACACATAGAGATGAATGAAGCCTTAGAGTGCCCACACACTGGATGAAGGAGCAACAGAAACACCTTTAGATAGCAACATCTTCAGCCTGGGTAGTGTTGGATGCACTAGCAAATTTAGATGCACAAACAAATTGAAGCCAAACTTCAGCTAACACTTTTCAAGCAGTTACAGCAACAGTTTTTTCTTCTTTTATGATAAATGTTTTACACAAATTAAATAACCTGATCATTTTAACCACTTGCCAACCGTGCTATAGCTGAATGACAGCTACAGTGTGTTGCACATACGGTTAATAATTCCACTGTGCTAAGGATGGGTCAGGTGAAATCAGAAGTGCTTTATTATGAACAGCAGTAATAAACACAGAAAACTCTTAATGGCATGAGACCGGATGTTCACTGTAATCACGGTCCTCTATACATTACTAAACATTTCCATATACATTAATAAGTATTTCTATATGTATTAATAAACATCTTTAATTGCAATACTGAATATCTAGACCTCTGCAGATATGCCATTGACCTACTCTGCATAACAATAGCGTATTACAATAGAGAAATCACATTCCATGTATCTTAGCGCCAAATAGCATAGCTGCAATATATATTCACATTCATGCTGCGAGTAGTCTGATTGCATAATAGTAGCAGCGGCATTTACTGACCATCAGGGCACATGTTAAGTCATTTTGTCCTATTTATCATGTTAAACAGCCTCCTGCTTACCTGTAATAAACACAGAAAACTCTTAATGGCATGAGACCGGATGTTCACTGTAATCACGGTCCTACCGGAAACAAAGTGTTAGACTTTTAGTTCCCCCTTCTGTGTCCTTCTATTATAGACAGGATGTAGTTCTGCCATCTTGTGGTGATACAATAAAAATGCAATCACTAGTATCTTCTATTGACAAAGATAGATTACTGTTATATTAGGTATTAGGCTTTGGATTTTAATTTTATGGGGCTGCCTATTTTCTACACCTCTTACAAGTGCGGTTGTCCAGTTCTGGGAGGGCGTCATATGACGTTCTCCCAGAATGCACCCTCCTGTGCGCCCCTAGCAGCGCGCACCCGGCGAACTCAGTGATCGCTGTGTCCTACGGACACAGCTGATCATGTGATGTGGTAAAATGACAATCACAGCTGCCTTTTACCACGTGATCAGCTGTGTCCAATGACAATGGGCAAATGCAGTTGCCGGTTATCGGCTGCACTTTACTCACGCTATCACAGCATGAGGAAAGTACTTCCGATAACCAGCAATTGTCAGAAAATTGATCAGTGTCCAGCAGTGCCACCCTCAGTGCCACCCACCTGTGCCCAGCAGTACCACCCACAAGTGCCAAGCAGTGCCACCCACCTGTGCACATCAGTGCCTAGCAGTGCCACCCACCTGTGCCCAGCAGTACTACCCACAAGTACCAAGCAGTGCCACCCAACTGTGCCCATCAGTGCCTAGCAGTGCCACCCACCTGTGCCCAGTAGTGCCACCCACCAGTGCCCAGCAGTGTCCTCCATCAGTGCCATCCATCAGTGCTGCCCAGCAGTGCCACCCATGAGTGCCACCAGTCAGTGACGTCGGTCAGTGCCCATCAGAGCCACCTATCAGTGCCAATCAATGCCGCCTATCAGTGCCTATTACAAAAAAACACAAAAAAAGAAAAAGAAAGCGCCAATCAATAATATCAATCCTATCAAGCAGCAAACCTCTACCCCAAATATTGCTGTAAATAAAAAATCAAAAAATAGGAATGCGCTAAATATATCAAAAATTCATATGTTGTGCAAACAAACAAACCATGATAAATTCAATGTATAACCAAACTCCCCAGTGTAATAGTCCATAAATTATTAGTGAAAAAAGTCCAACACCCCAAAGAAATTTCTTCTCAAACATATAAATGCACCGTGCACAATCCACCACCAGATGAATGGAATAAACTCACCAGAGCTCAATGCTGATCAAATTATAAATCAGCACAAGCGTATTTGCTCTGGGAGCGATGAGAGAATCCAAATCATGAAGCAACACTCTGTAGTTTGAAATCATCCAGATACCAGGAGCAATACTCTGCAGCCACTCTGAAGTCTGGCCAAGACCACTTTATATATTGATCATCCTCCAAATATATGGCAATATCACTCAGAAATAAAGGAAAGGCATGATGGTGCAGTAAGTCAAAACCATTTGTATTTATTAAAATATCATCTTACTCACAAAACAAGTGTCCACCTGACACTGGTATAAAAAGCGACAGGATACAAAGACTGGACGAACTCCGTTCACCGCGGACACCTCGCTGACAGCTACAGGGAACATCCTGACGTCATCCAATAGGCTCCGCCCTACGCGTTTCGTCACTCCGACGTCCTCACGGAGTAGTGCCACCCACCAGTGCCCAGCAGTGTCCTTCATCAGTGCCATCCATCAGTGCTGCCCAGCAGTGCCACCCATGAGTGCCACCAGTCAGTGACGTCAGTCAGTGCCCATCATAGCCACCTATCAGTGCCAATCAATGCCGCCTATCAGTGCCTATTATTGCTGCATTTCAGTGCAGCAGCATCAGTGCCAGCTCATCAGTGCCACCTATCAGTGCTGCCTATTAGTGCCCATCAGTGCTGCCTATCTGTGCCACCTCATCAGTGCCGCCCATCAGTGCTGCCCATCAGTGCCCATCAGTGCTGCCTATCAGTGCAGCTTTATCAATTCACATCAGTGAAGGAGAAAAATTGTGTTTGCAAAATTGTATAATAAAAGCAAAGAAAAACTTTTTTTTCACATTTTTTGCTCTCTTTTTTGTGTTTGTAGCGCAAAAAAATAAAACACCCAGTGGCGATTAAATGCCAGCAAAAGAAAGCTCTATTTGCATGAAAAAAAATGATAAAAATTTCATATAGGTACAATGTTGCATGACCGCGCAATTGTCATTCAAAGTGTGACAATGCTGAAAGATGAAAATTGGCTTGGGCAGGAAGGGGTATAAGTGCCTGGTAGGCAAGTAGTTAAAGATCTGTCAGTGTTTAATTGTTTTTCTCAACTCTCTATCTGCTACATCTACAGGACAGCTTGTTCTATTGAAAAACAACAGACTAATGCTGTCCATACTGTACATGGATTGAAACTCAGCTGGTTCTGCAAGAACGAGCCACATTTCAATCTATGATGTATGGCAGTCGATCTACTTCTTATGCACCTGCCTGGTGGCAATTTTTTGCCCAATAGCCACAAGCAGCAAGATGGCTGCAGTGCTGATCAGTGTTGTCTGATGATGGGGCAGCCCTGCTGTCAGAATACAATGACAGCAGGGAGGATTCACATCGAATGTGTGAATAGGGGAAGCGGTTCAGTTTTTTTCAGTTCAGACAGTCTGCAGAACCAGGTATAGCCGGATCTAGCCTGTCTGATGGGGTGCAGTAAAAAATGTCAGGGGGCAGAGGATGGGAGGTCAGCAGGGCAGTGTACAGGGGGTCAGCAGGGCAGACAATAGGATTAGTATTTTGTAGGGCAGTATAGAGAAGCTATTGGATTTTAAGGTAGTGTACAGGGGTCAGCAGGGCAGATGACAGGAGTCAGCCGAGAAGTGTACAGGGAGTCAGCAGAATGGAAGGTCAGCAAGGGACGAGCTGAGGGCAGGGGTAAGCAGGGTGGAGGACAGGTAATCAGGGCTGGCAGGGCATAGAACAGGGTTCACCACTGGGGAGACAGATGACAAGGATCACTGCTGGAGAAGCAGAGGACAGGGTTCACCACTGGCAGGATGAAAGACAGGGTCACCGCAGGAGAGGTCACAGGACAGGGATCACTGTTGGCAGAGAAGAGGACAGAGAGTTCACTGCTGTTAAGGCAGAGGAAAGAGATCATGCTGGAAAGGCAGAGGACAGTGATCACTGCTGGCATGGCAGAGAACAAGGATCACCACTGGAGAGGCAAAGGACATGGACCACTACTAAAGAGAGATAGGACAGGGATTACCACTAGAGAGATAGAGGACAGGGATCACCACTGAAGAGGGAGAAGACAGGGATCACCCCTGGAAAGTCAGAGGACAGGGATCACCCCTGGAGAGGGAGAAGACAGGGATCACTGTTGGAGAGGTAGAAAACAGGCATCACCCCTAGAGAATCAGGGGACAGGGATCACCACTGGACAGTCAGAGGAAAGGGATCACTGCTGGAAAGAGAAAGGACGGGGATCACCCCTGGAGAGTCAGAGGACAGTGATCACCACTGGCATGACAGAGGACAGGGATCACCACTGGAGAGTCAGAGGACAGGGATCACCCCTGGAAAGTCAGGGGACAGGGATCACCCCTGGAGAGGGAGAAGACAGGGATCACTGTTGGAGAGATAGAAAACAGGCATCACCCCTAGAGAGTCAGAGGACAGGAATCACCACTGGACAGTCAGAGGAAAGGGATCACCACTCTACAGTCAGAGGAAAGGGATCATAGCTGGAAAGAGAAAGGACAGGGATCACCACTGGAGAGTCAGAGGACAGTGATCACCACTGGCATGGCAGAGGACAGGGATCACCACTGGAAAGTAAGAGGACAGGGATCACCACTGGAAAGTAAGAGGACAGGAATCACTGCTGGAGAAGAAGAGGACAGGAATCACCCCTAGAGAGTCAGAGGACAGGCATCACAGCTGGCGGGGCAGAAGGCAGGGATCACCACTAAAGAGAAAGAGGAGAAGGATCACCACTAGAGAGGGAGAAGACAGGTATCACTCCTGAAGAGTCAGAGCATGGGATCACCCCTGGAGAGTAAGAGGACAGAGATCACCTCTGGAAAGTCAGAGGACAGGGATCATCACAGGAGAGTTAGAGGACAGGGATCACCCCTGGAGAGTCAGAGGACAGGGATCACCACTGGAGAGGGAGAGACGGGGATCATCCCTGGAGAGTTAGAGGACAGGGATCACCCCTGGAGAGTCAGAGGACAGGAATCACTGCTTTAGTGTCAGAGTACAGGGATCACCCCTGAACAGCCAGAGGACAGAGATCACCCCTGGAAAGTCAGAGGACCAGGGCCAGATCTTGCCTCTCTGATCTGGGGGTGCAGTAAAAAAAAGTCAGGGGGGGCAGAATTTCAATTCTGTGTGTGAGTCACTGAGATCCGGGGAGTGCAGCCCACCCCAGTACCCCCTAGATCTGGCCATGGCTAGATCACCAGTTGTAATTAAATAAAAGAAAGCTAAAAAATTTAAATTCATGCATCCACCACATCTAAGAATTCGTAAGCTGCAATGTAATAAATGTTTGCTTTTGGGTTTAATACCACTTTAATGGATTAAAACAGTTTTCTTTTTATTGATGGAAGAGAGTACTGTGTATTTTTAGCTCACACACTGAGTGGGGAATTCAATAAAGTATTTAAAACAACTTAATGGTGGTCAGTCCCTTTAAAACTACCTGCACCTAACTCAGGTAAACATTTGTGACAGTTTTGGTAACAGTGCTGACACGTGACAAATTCTAAGGCCATTTTAGGAACCTGCTGCTATGGCTGCAACAGATTCTTAAAGAATTACAGCTAGTTTGCACATTAAGAAATTGGTGGTAATTAGGAAAAACTCTGAGTTGGAGCAAAGAGAGGTGTCAGTACGCAAAGTAGACCGTTTTGTGCTGGGATGCTGTGACAGCTTCCCACACAGGGCTTGTAGTAGATGACATGCACAGCTCAGTTTACATTTCTGACATGGTGCCAAGATGAATGATTCCTACACATGCATGGGACTGATGCCATTCTTCTCTGGCAATTCAAGATGTTAAAAGACTAGCAGCTGGAGAAGGTCTAGAAGATGCCAACAGCAGACCTCACAGGCACTGGACCGTTGGAGTAGAAGTGAATAATCCTGACTTTAGTTCTGCTTTAATATCACTTTAACCACTTGCCTACAGGGCACTTATACCCCCTTCCTGCCCAGGCCAATTTTCAGCTTTTAGCGCTGTCACACTTTGAATGACAATTGTACGGTCATGCAACACTGTACCCATATAAACTTTTTATCAGTTTTTTGAGACAGAGCTTTCTTTTGGTTGTATTTAATCACCTCTGGGTTTTTTATTTTTTGCTAAACAAACCAAAAACCACTGGAAATTTTGAAAAAACAAGTTTTTTCTTAGTTTTTGTTATACAATTTTGTAAATAAGTGATTTTTTTCCTTCACTGATGTGTGCTAATGAGGCTGCAGTGATGGGCACTGATAGGCTGCACTGATGGCAATGATAGGTGGCACTGATGGGCACTGATGAGGAGGCACTGGTAGGTGGCACTGATGGGCATTGACAGGCATCACTAATGGGCACTGAAAGGTAGCACTCATATATGGCACTGATAGGTAGCACTGACTGGCACTGATAGGCGGCACTGACTGCCACTGTTAGGTGGCACTGACTGGCACTGTTAGGCAGCACTGATAGGCAGCACTAATGGGCACTGATAGGCGTCACTGACTGGCACTGATAGGCGGCACTGACTGGCACTGATTGGCAGCACTGATAGGTAGCACTTACTGGCATTGATAGGTGGCACTGACTGGCACTGATATGTAACACTGAAAGGCAGCTCAGATGGGCACTGCTATGTGGCATTGATGTGCACTGGTAGGCAGTGATGGGCACTGGCAGGTGGCATTGATGAGCACTGACCGCTGGCACTGATGGGCACTGATAGGTGGCACTGCTGGGGTTACACAGATGATCAGTGCACATGTCCCCTCTGAGTAAAGCCAATTACTGGCTCTCCTCTCAAGCTGGCAGCGTGACAGCTCGTGAGGAGAGAAATGCCGATAACCTGCATTTCCCTATTTACATGCGATCAGCTGTGATTGGACACAGCTAATCACATGACCGAGCCAACATCTTCGGCTCTTTCTGTTGATCGGTAATCCGCTGTGTCCGAGGGACACTGGAGCCGTGCATGCGCGGTTAGAATGGGAGAACATCCCAGAACAAGAGAACCGCCTTGCGCCTGTCATTACCTTATATGGCGGGTGGGAAGCGGTTAAGCTATTTTTTTATGAGTATGCTAACAAGTAAACTCTGATTAAATGTGAGGGCAACCATTTTCTGTCTTCAGCTTGTTCGGTTATGCCCCTTTCACGCCAGCAGACAAATCGGGTGTGCCTGTCAGTTTTCCAGGCAGACCCGATCGGACCATACATTGCCCTCTATGGAGCAGCAGCTGTAAACGGACACCTGCATCCAATCTGATCTTAGCTGCTAAAAGACACGGATGGGGATCCATTCCCCATCTGTCTAGCGGATTGGATGACAGTCAGTTGTAAACAGCCAGGCAGTCTGTTTATATCCAACCACCCATAGAGGACAGTGGGCTGTGTCCATGTCTGCTCTGCATAAGCTCAGAGGGGATCGGTGGACAGATCCCCTGTTGACCAGGCGGATCCGCTGGTAGAGTCTGTCCATGTGAAAGGGGTTTAATGCTTTAGAAGGTAAATGGTTGCCATGCACACTTGATCCATTTTCTGGCAGCTCTACTTTCAAAAAAATACCCTCAGCATTTCTCTATACAAACACGTTTTATTACTTAATTCACATTGATTTGAGCTTTACTTTCATTTAAATTCTGAAGATGATTTACATAGAAATTGTTGACATCCACCTATACAATCCATAAACAAAAAGTTGTAAATCTTAGTTCTGACCACAAGATGTCCTCAAAGGAGAAAAGACTGTTTCTCAACAATACAGTTTTTTTAAAGACAAATTGACACACAACCAACCTTAATAGCTTTTGTAGGATCTCTCCACACAATAGAAGGCGGTGTGGTATTACTCTTTTCCCAGCTTTTGTTCTGCTTCGCCCTTATTCATATTTCTCACATTATTCATGCAATCATTTGTGTTATATATTGTTCTCTTGTCTCTCTCTGTCTTACTCATAGCTGGCCGCTCTGCTGCTGCTCTTTTAAAAACACAACATAGAAAGGTTAAACTCCCAACTGTAACACGTCAAACAATAAAAGAGAAAAATTTCCAGCTCAACTTACCAACCAGCTTGCAAACAAACTGAATTAACCTGTATAACAGTATGCATTAAAAACAGGGGTTTAGTTAGCATACATTTTCAAGCACATGCATAAGCTGCAGAGCCTCGTCATGGCACCCCGATATTCTGCAGTTCCTAACTCTAGAAATGTTCTATTTTATTGTTTGACATGCATCACCCTTCCATGCGCTCCTTGCTGTGAAGACCAGTTATAGACTGGGGCAAAGGCCATTTTTTGTATTGTTGATATATTGGTGAGGGGGTGTACTAGACACCTTGGCTACAATTGTGCTATATGCTGGGTGTCCAGTGCACTCCTGTGCCTTTAAGGAGGGGTGGGCTCCCTCAGGTTCACCTGCCCTCAGTCTATCCATTAAATACATGTGCCTCTACTATGGAGGCTCTCAAAATTGGTAGAGTTAAGAACTGCAGAATAGCGGGGTGCAGGGGCGGACTGACCATTTGGAAACTTGGGCACTGCCGAGGTCCCAGGGTCAGTAGGGGGCCCCATGAGATGCCCCTGGTACCTTTTTCATAGGCTTTTTTGAGTTTGGGAAAGGACACAGGGGCCCCATGATCCCCTATTGTCTGGGGGGCCCCATGAGTTGTCAGTCCACCCCTAGCGGGGTGCCATGAAGAGGCTCTGCAGCGTACGCATGTATTTTCAAATGTGTGCTAACTAAACCTCTGTTTTTAATGCATACTGTTGGACAGGCTAATTCGGGTTGTTTGCAAGCTGGCTGGTAAGTTGAGCTGGGAATTTTTCTCTTTTATTTTTCTCTTTTATTGTTTGTCCTTGCTGTGAAGGCCAGTTATAGACTGTGGCAGTGGCCATTTTTTGTACACCCAACTGTAACACACTTGTACCATCAGAGGTAAATATAAAGAAGTTCAACTAACCTGTTTTTGTAACGTTCCCTCTTCTCTTTCTATACACACATTTTGCTTTCTCACATCAACTTTGCATCTCTTTTTTTCCCCAAATGTTTTTATAGAAAATGTATTCATTTCCAAAAAAAAAAAAACACCATATAACTATAAATATAGGACACAACAACAATTAGAAAGAGACAATCAACCTTCAAATAAGCTCTTCTGGGCTTTGCTATTAGAAAGTCGTGTTCTCTGGAAATGAAGTGTAATGGAAGCAACCCGTACTGAATATTTAAAAACATTAAAAACAAAAATATTACTAAAAATCAGCAGTTACCCTTTAAACTGGAAGTTACCAAGTTGGAAAAGAAGATGGAAACAATTAAAACAGGAATACAAAAATGTTCATTTGTACAATAAAAGGCACATGAAAAGAGATCTGTCTGGTGTTGTAGAGATACAACACAACCTTTGTATGGCAATGCCGAGTGAGATTATGCAGAGTATACATAACGTATAACAAAGATAGCAGAGAATAATGCAAAGGAGCTTTAACAATACAGTAAGGCTAATCCAAAGGATGTATAGATTTTCCTGTAATTTTATCTGCAATGTTGGTGTTTATGGACATACAGACTGAAAGGGGATGTCTTATTTTAAAAAGACTTTGATTAGGCTCCATTGCGTGACAAGACTGAGAAGACAACAATGTGGGGGATGGGGATACAGTAGATAACTCTAGATTCTCTATCCAGTAAGGAGGTTACATGGGATAGCACAAAGTAGCAATAACATATTATAAAATAAGAGACTGACAACGTCATGAAGTTTAAATGGTCAAATTTTGGCCACAGTGTTTATTTAAAGGGTAACCCAAAGTTTACCAAATTTAATAACCAATTTCAAAACTCAGATAACTTTAATTTTTATACACCTCACAATTAGCAAACACAATAGATCAAATATCACTGTCCATCCAGACCAGACTGGATGACCAACCCCCACTAAACAACACCGCAACATAATGAAAGTGTTCTGTCCCCACATGAAGGCGAATGAAGGTATAACTGATAATGGCTGTGTATCTTCCTACCTTCGTATCCAAGCAGTGGAGCAGACCGGACCGGCAGATGCTCAGGTTAGATGGATCCAAACGTATACACGGGAATGAAATCAGCGTGGGTTTATTTGGTCCAAATACAGCGACAAACAGTGATACAATACTGTAAGGTAGTAGAGGTATTGATGCTGTCCTGTGATATCTTTTCTGAGGCTAACTGCTGGTCGAAAACTGATGCCTTCACAAGCCCAGAGTATTGAATGTCCTATCACACAGCTATAAAGCACATAAAAATGGCTGCAGGAAGTGACCAGAACCAAGGCTTGCCTAAAACCACACCCAGCAGAGGAAAAACTTTACTAGCAAAAGCAGAGGCATGCAGCATGCAAATTCTGGCCAGCAGATGGCAGCAACAGATCAATACATAGAAACAAACGTGGTGAAATAAGAATTGGTGATACAATGCACAGTTAAATAACAAATATGAGGAGAACAGCACAGAAAGAATAACAGGGGAAGGGGATGATGGGAGGGAGCACAGTCCGGTTGCCTTGAGGTGACTGGTCATCTTGCAGTGACTGATACTCCTTATAAGGGCTCATATAATGCGCAATTTGCAGAACCGCCAAATGACACCAATCAGTTTTCTGTTGCTGGAGGAAGACACTGAGGAGGAAACCAATAGCAACCTGCAAAATAGTAGGGAAGGGAGAACAGGCAATACCACACTTTGTACTATCCCATGAGGGTCCGGCAATACCACACTTTGTACTATCCCAATGAGGGTCCCTGCATATTGCAGAGAACCCAGACATTCTAGAAGATATTACTAGAACATTTCTACGCTGTATATTAAATTTATTCAAAATACCAAACAGCATTTATCTACCTATAAACCTGTTATTTACATTTTCCAAAATTATGGAAATGTATGCACATATATACTTATATTTATAAACTAGTGCAGCACAATCTTTTCTTACACATGACTCTGTGAAGATTTTTAAATAAACTTATTGAAATGTGAACCTCCAAATAAAACATTGAACAAAAGTACAAATAAAAACATTGTGAAAAAAAAGAACTGTGTATGTCTTTTTTGTTATCAGTACATGAAATCAAATCCATTCTTATAGCCAAACTGCAACACCCACTGCTTATTATATCCTCCAGGAGAGTCACTACATGTCTAACATTGCCACACTACATGCCACAACTTTGATGATATTATATTCTCCTCCACCTTAGATGCAATCTTCAGAATGTATTATTATAATGGCCTCAAATCACTGTGCAAGAATGGCTCCTCCACTCAAAAACATAAAAAAACACCTTTTTTAAAAATTACTTCATTCCAATAAAAAGCCAATAGGAATACCACTCACAAAGCTTGTGCACTTTAAATCCCAGTGCGCTCTGTAATATTGCTGTAATATTGCTTTTAAAATACATGAAAATGTCCCCTTATTGTCTGGAGATCTGCATTAGCTTATTGGGTAAACTCTGCCCCTAAGAGTTTCGTCACATCCGCTCATGACTTCCTGAAGGATATCAGGAGCCATGGTGTTCTGTATAAGAAAGCTTGCACTGCACTAGTTTACAAAAGGTGTCTGATTTATGTAAGTAATACATGTCTATGATAGGCAATCACAAATAATTATTTTGTTAGTGGATTTTCACAGGGATCTTTGACAATTGTATATTTGCAAATGTATAATTTACTGGATTTGTAAAAAAAAATACAAAAATAATCAAAAATATAATTTTATTGTATTGTGCAACTGTTGAGTAGTCCTTAGCTATGTCTACTTAAAGTGGTAGTACAGCCATCTCAAAAAATCAAGTCCCCCTGTGGTGCATACTAGCACATTATGACAGATTTGCCTGCACATGGAGCCCTCCAGCACAGCGCTGTTGCGGCTCCCTTAGAACTTCCATCTTCGCCCGGTATTCCTTTGGGGTTTTGCATCTTCGGCCACTTTAATGGCCGGGCTCCAGCACAGAGTTACATTGCTGCGGCACAGAAAGCGGGCCATAAATGTGATCTGAACTGAGCATGTGTGGCTTAGACCGCATTATTATTATTATATAGGATTTACTAACTGACAGGCAGGGTGGACATTTATAACAGAAGAGACCATTAGGGTCACCACTCTGCACCTAGAACACCCCCTAGCAACAGCCCTCACTCTCACCCCTCTGCACCTAGCACCCCCCTCCCACCCCTCTGCACCCAGCTGCCTCCTTGCTTCCTTTCCATGGCATTCTCTTCTGCGCCCAGAACTCCTAATTCACTGCTCTTGCCATCGCTTCTGAACATTCCAAAAACACTCTCAGGGCCCCCACTTGTTCTCCTTACATAAGCCAACACGTCTTTACTCAGTAGCTGCCAGTTAAGGCAGTTAACAAACATCAGCACACTTCCTGCATTCCCTCCCTTTATGCAGCAGCAGTGTGCAATGTACCATGGCCTGGCAAATGATGTCAACACCCAGGGCTCAAGCCCCCCCATACACACACAGGGGGAATCAGATGCCAGCAGAACAAGGAGGGAGATCGTTATGGAGGGTGGCAATTAGGGATTGATGCCCTATGTCTGTGTCTTTCCCCGCAGTAGCTAAAAGCCGGTGGGAGGAAGAGAAACTGGCTTTCGCCAGGTGCAGGGAGAGACACAGACAGGGCATGGTACTGTAATTGCACCAATTCCCCTGCTGACTGGGCTCCCTGTGTGCTCAGGCTCACTACAAGAGGAATATTGGCAGCCCTGGTTACAGCACAATGGGAATAAGTTATTGTTCCATCAGAGAATACAGCAACTCCAAGCATCCCTGTTTTTTTTAATTACTAACCTGCACTATGCAATGAAGATGAAGTTATGTGTTTTCACACACATCTCCACATCTGGATACAGTATCTGGTATTGCTTCTCAGCCATTTGGCTAAGGTGAGGTTTAGTATCTGTTATTATCAGTTTACGGGAAGAAGAACGCTGGTGCTTTAGGACTGGGGGGCAGCGATTATTATTTTTGCTGATGTAATAAGGTGAGATTGGTGAGAGGGACTTTTTTCCTCCTGGGTTGAATGTAGCCTGTTTCCAGGCTTGTTCCCAGTTGATAGCAGGGTTCCCCCTAAGTTCTAATTTCTTCCTGATTTGAATGGGGCTGCATTTGTTTTGCCTGGGGCTGGGGTGTGCAAGGAGCTACCAGTGATGTGTCCCTCTGGGGGTGGAGGCCTAGGGGTGCCAGAAAAGCATTTTTGGGCTGCACCACACCGTTGGTGTTTCGCTGCCACAAGGTCACATCACCTCGTGCTTTCCACTATGCCTTTGGGTATGCCTGTTGACTAGCCAGGGCTATTTTTATGTTGGCCAAAATATAGAGATAGGACTGCAGTACACTGGGGGGGCAGTGACAAGGCCCCTGCAGCTTACACATATATTTGCAAATGTGTGCAAACTAAACTCCTTGTTTTAATGAGAACTGTTAGGGTTGATTTGGTTTGTTGTAGGCTGGCAGTTAAGTGAGCTGAGAATGTTTGTTGTTTTTTGACATGAGTCTCCCTTCCATGTGCTCCTTGCTGCAATGGCCACTTATAGGTTAGCGTGGTTGCCATTTGTTTGTACTGCTGCTAAACATAGCTTGCCACCAGACTCCATACTGCTACTGAAAGGACTGTGTTTCCAAGCTCCAGTTCACTACTCCAGCTTCCTGGCATTTGTGTCCTTCCACTGCCCTAGCAGTCCCACTACCAGGGGTAATTGGACAGGAATTGAACAAGAGGTCACTCTAGTTATCTTGGTCTCCACAGTCAGTTACATGACAGTGAGTACCTTTTTTTGGAAAATATTCACACAGAAAGTGAGTGTAGCCTCAGGTTAAAAGCAACCTCTTGGAAGGCACTAAGTGATCTTTAGTGAGTGAATTTAGTAACCTAAACTAGGTAAAGAAATAGAAAAATTTGGCTCTTCAAAATATTTGTGTTTCATATTGATATGTCTTTATGTTGAAACTCATTTTAAATAAACTGAACCCAACTGGACAATCTTATGTAAGTTGGCTGGAAAGTAAAGAGATACATGCTTAGTGCAAAATGGGCTCTGCCTGTACAGCAAGGAGTGGTGTGCCTGTGTCTGTCTTGTCCTGGGGAAAGGGTCAAGTGAATGCCATGCTTTATGTTCATAGACCCTGCCAGGGTGCATGGGGGAACTGAAAGAAGCCAGCCTATAGAACATGTGGCTTGTGTTGGAGGAAGGAGCTCCCCTCCAGGGATTATGCTAATAGTACATTTCAGTGTCTCTAATAATTTGTAATCCAGAAAAGCCTTGAAGTCACTGAAAATGCTACTGGCAGCCCTGAGCCTTTGGGAAAAAGGAGAACCCTAGCCTTTCACATGGTTTCATGTGTGTACATTTTCCAGTTTAGTGAGAAGGCCGGGGAGTCTATGACAATTTGTACTACAAATATACATTTAGCCTTTAAACATTTTTCTTCAAGAGGTAGAAAATCAAAATAAAAAAACTTCACAAGTAAATCTGCTTAGAAAGTGCCACAGTATTAGCACTAGTAGAGCACTTCCTCAAAGGGAAGGTCTAGACCAAGGGGTCTCCAAACTTTCAAAACAAAGGACCAGTTTACTGTCCTTCAGGCTTTAGGGAGGCCAGACTGTAACCAGTGGGAGTAAAAAATGCCCAAACATCAATGAGAGTAAACAATTCCCCCTCATTGGTTTTAGTGGAAGGAATAGTGCCCCATCATTGGTATCAGTGGGGGAAATAAAGTCCCATAATTGGTTTTAGTGGGAGGATTAGTGCCCCATTGTTGGTGTTAATTGGGGAAATAGTGCCCCATCATTGATTTTAGTGGGAGGAATAGTGCCCTGTTGTATCTTTGGAAGGAATAGTGCCCCATCATGGGTGTCATGGGTGTCAAAACAAAGGACCAGTTCACTGTCCTTCAGGCTTTAGGGAAGCCAGACTGTAGCCAGTGGGAGTAAAAAATGCCCAAACATCAATGAGAGTAAACAATTCCCCCTCATTGGTTTTAGTGGAAGGAATAGTGCCCCATCATTGGTATCAGTGGGGGAAATAAAGTCCCATAATTGGTTTTAGTGGGAGGATTAGTACCCCATTGTTGGTGTTAATTGGGGAAATAGTGCCCCATCATTGGTTTTAGTGGGAGGATTAGTACCCCATTGTTGGTGTTAATTGGGGAAATAGTGCCCCATCATTGGTTTTAGTGGGAGGAATAGTGCCCTGTTGTATCATTGGAAGGAATAGTGCCCCATCATGGGTGTCAATGGAAGAAATGGTCCCAAATCATTTGTGTCACTGGACAAAATAGTGCCCCAAGGGCCAGATAGAAACACACAAAGGGTCACACTCAGCCCCCAGGCTGCAGTTTAGAGACAACTGGTCTAGACCAGCAAAGTAGGTAACCTACAGCCTCAAGTTATGAAAATCTTGTCTTGATTACATGTGGTTTTATTTCAATCTGATATAATTTACTGTTTTCAAATGTAAATAAAATAACCCTTGTGACAGGCTACTCATTGATGGAACTACTGCCATAGCAGCCCACTCTGCTGCTATGGGTCAGAGACCATGGGGGCACCAGTTGGAGTCCCAGGGATAAGAAACAGTGGGCAATTCTGCAGTTAAGCTGTGCCATCCAGTCCCATCCAACCCCATGTCAGCATGTTGGGACAGTTCACCAGAATGCCACTGTCATTTGTATTCAAAGCCAATAAATGAAGCAATCTACTACTTACTTCCTTTGTGTGACTTAATGTTATGCAGGACCTGGCAGAGGAAATGAGTAGTGGCCTACACTGACTCTCTTTACAAGTGACAGTTGCATTTGGGTGGGCTTTCCCAGTACGCTGACAAGAATCTGGATATGGCTTGGTGGTTCAGACCAACTACAGAGGTATCAACAGCATGTGTTGGTCCCACTGTGTTGACAAAGTTTGAAAAAGGCTAGGATCATTTATTTGCATTTGGCCCCCAGGAAGCATCAGATAGGGGGACAGAGCAGGATACCGAACAGCAGCAGCATGCCATTTCTACTTGTTAGATAAAGGTAGCAGACTGGGTGTAATATCCAGGTGGGTCAAATTTTGGTCAGAGGCTCCGCAGATCAGCTCTCTGGATTTCCCCCTGTGCTAGGACTTTGGATAAAGATCTAGAATCAGTGGGCAGAGGTGAGGAGTGGCTGGTCTGTACTCTCAGAGGATCCTGGCCAAACCTTAAAAAGAGGCTTGGCAAGAGGCCAGGAAAGCCTTTAAGAGTAACTGAGCCTCAGCAGCAGGAGAGTTGGAGGGAGAGTTCAGGTAGAAGATGGAGAGGAAATGAAGCTGGAGAGAGGAGCCTGGGTCGGCCCCAGATGGAGAGGGGCTCACCTCCAGGCAGGAAGACCTTGGAAGGAGGAAAGCTTGGGACTTCATCGGCCCCTCTTAGAGAGGATCACTTGTGAGGCAGGGAAGCAGTGACCCATCTAAAAGGCCTGGTAGCAGTTACCGACCCATCAGCAGAACAGGTGATGGATTGAGTGAGTAGACCTGCACCCCCTGGGCCAGTAAGGGGAGAGAGGCACTCTAGTGGGAAACTGGATTAGCTTTCTTACCCGGGACTGTTTCACACTGCAGTGGCAGGCACTGGATCCCCTACGCAAGGATTCAGCCAGTAGAGCTAGATGCTGCGAGGATTCATTTATGGCCTGGAGTGGTGCAACAGGAGATACTGGCTGGCTCTCCAAGAAGAGGATTTTTGTGTAAAGACTTGTACATAGTTCAGGAAGATTGTTCTCAGTTACAGTACCATTGGGCATCCCGTACACCTCTTACCCTATCCATGTTATAATCCCCTAATTATGTCACAAAAACAAAGGACTGGTCACTGACTCCTGGATGCAAATCTTTGTAAAAATGTCTGTTGCCTGGCTGTGCAGGACTATAGGGGACCCAAATTTTATTGACTCCTAAGGGGGTAGTGCTACACATTCATTGTTATGCAATGCCATGTTTACATCTCCAGTTCTGCACCTTTACTTCATATGCTATGCTACGTTTCCTATACCACACCACCTCATTTCGTATGCCATGCTGTATGATCCCTGTTCCACAACACTTCATTCTGTATGTCTTGCTATACATTCCCTATTCTGCACCACCTCACTCCTTGTGTCATAATGTACACTCCCTGTTCCACAATGCCTCATTCCATATGCCAAGCTGTACATTTCACATACATTTCATGTAATTCACTACCTCATTTTGTATGTTATGCTTTGCATTACCTGTTCAGCACTGGCTCATTCTTTATACTTTTTTGTACATTATACTCATATAGTTACATAGTTAGTCTGGCTGACAAATGACAAAAGTCCATTCAGTTCAACCATAGAAAAAAAAAAGTTATAATCCCATACCCACAGTTGATCCAGAGGAAAGCAAAAAAAAAAACCCAGCAGAGCACAATCCAATTTGCTGCTGCTGGGAAAAAAATTACTTCCTGAACCCCCGAGAGGCAATCGGATATTCCCTACCAATAAATGTTAGTATCCAGTTATATTCTGTGTATCTAAGAAACAATCGAGGCCTTTTTTGAAGCAATCCACTGAGCTGGCCAGAACCAACTCTTGAGGGAGTCTATTCCACATTTTCACAGAAACCTTTCCGTGTTTGGAGATTACATTTCTTTTCCTCCAGATGTAAAGAGTGCCCCCTTGTCCTCTGTGATGGCCTCAGGGTGAATAGCTCTACACCGAGTTCACTATATGAACCACTGCTGTATTTATACATGTTGATCATATCCCCCCGTAATCTCCTCTTCTCAAGAGCGAATAAATTCAGTTCCTCTAATCTTTCCTCATAGCTGATCTCCTCCATGTCTCTAATCAGTTTAGTTGCCCTTCTCTGTACTTTCTCCAGTTCCTCAATGTTCTTTTTGTGAATTGGTGCCCAAAACTATTCCAGATGAGGTCTTACTAATGATTTGTACAGGGGTAATACTCCATACCACCTCATTCAGTATGCTATGCTGTGCAATTCTTTTTCTGCACCATCTCACTCTGTACTTCTGCTATACATTCCCTGTTTCAAACTGCCAAATTCTGTACTCTGTGCGGTGCATTTTATACAGTATCTGTGCTGAGCATTCTGTACACTGGGCTGTACATTTTTTGTTAAAACACTATCCCTTTGTATGCACTGTGCTATACATTTAAGGTTTCTTGCTGACCGACCCATTCTGTATACTCTGCTGTTCCATGTTCCACAATGACTTATTCTGAAAGCTGAGCTGTTCATTTTATATTTCTCATCACCTCACTCATTACAGTGTGCTGTACTTCCCCTATTCCACACAGTCTCATTCTGTATGCTGTGTTGTAGATTTATGTTTAACTCTAAACGCTGTACATGAGTCCCCCAGTGGGGCATGAAAAAATGCCCCTTCTTGCTCTGGTGTCAGTAGAAGTCCCAATTACACCAATTAAACTTTATGACATAGTGTCACTGACACCAATGCAAGAAAGAGACTTGATCTTAGGAACAAGGAAAAATGACATTATTTCTTCATATAAAACTATAATAAAAATTATGATAAGAAAACCGTGGCTGTGTCCATTATTTTTAAAAGTCCATAAATAACAAAAAAGAGAAAAAATAAATAAATTAAATACATAAACAATAAATAATTCAAAAGTCCATATAATAACAAAAATGTGTATCTTGTGAGCTGCTATGGGTATCCTTAATCTTTTGATGCTACAATCATGTATGGTCAAATCTCGCTTTAAGTAAATTATTCATACACATCCCCCTTTCATGGTTCTAAGGAGTCGATCTTGCAACATGCGTCATATACTGTGTGCTTCAAACGAGATTTTACCATACATGATTGTAGGGTCAAAAGATTCAGATGAGAGCACATCTTAATCATTGAAAGAGCACTGAAGAGGATATCCACAGAAACACACAGAGACTTTAAGAGAATTGTTGTAGGAGTATATAGGGAACAAAAGACATTGCACATTTATTTACATTACATTTTTATGTAATTTAAAGCAGCGCTTCACTCATTTGTGGATATTTGAAATAAAAAAGTCCATTATTACCATTTGCATAAATCTGAGCTTCACATGAAAAAATTCCTTTCTGTATCTTCAAATCACCACCGATCTGTGCACACCTCCACCAAACATACAGTATATTATTATTATTATTATACAGGATTTATATAGCGCCAACAGTTTGCGCAACGCTTTACAATATAACGGGAGACAATACAGCAGCAATACAGTTCAATACAAGAGGGAAAGGAGGGCCCTGCTCCTTGGAGCTTACAATCTAGGATATAATCTAGACACTCACTAGATGAACTTGCTGGCATCTTTTAAGAGCCCAGCAAAAACCGCATGATAGTGGAATTCACGAGAGGTTTTCATGGCACTGCACGGGCATCACTTTTTTATCATACTTTTATTATAGTTTTTATAAAGAGATAGTGCAATTGTTTTCTGTATTCTTCTCTATATTGTATTTGCACATATACTGTAGCTAGTGCTGTTATTTGCACTCTCATACTGAAAGAATTTTTTTCTTTTGAAACAGCTGCTGTACTGGTTAAGTGGAATTTCCGTGGCACAGTTCATTAATACTTGTTTATACAGATCTCTACTTATATCAATACCTCAATATCACCAACACATTCAGCCCTTTATCACCTGCCATGGTAATTAGGGTGTTGTGCAACAGTGGGTTTTTTTGCTGTTTGGGGCCCATTAAATGTTTCCTATGGTACCCTGTGACTCCTGAAAAAAAGGATGTTATGAATATGACCCTTCCTAGATACTACTCTGTTTTGTTTAGCAAGTCTCACAAAGGTGAACAAACAATGTAATGTATCAGTTTCACTTGGCTACGCATCCCCGTAAGTGTGTAAAAGCATATTTTGCTTCGTGTTTACTTTGTCTAAGCCAAGATGACATCAGTGCAGGCAAATCTAGTCTCGGGAAATATATATGTGACAAACCAGCGACATTGATTTTGGTCTGTGACTATCATTATATATTTTAAAGAACAAATGAAAATAGAGATGAGGAGTAATGTTTCAAGTACCGGTAATAGCCCTAGAACCAAATACTAAAAAGATTTCACCTAGAGACATTTCTTAACTGTTTCACACGTCATACCTTTGGCTATTGGCTACACATACTGTAATAAAATAATGTTACCAAAATGATGTAGCCAAACCTTTACTTGTAAACTAGAAAAAAAATATGATGTTTTTTGTAATATATATAAATGATATATTAAATAGTCTGTACACCAAAAACATCATTTTATAAAGTATGTACGTTTTGTATGTGTTGAAAACAAATTAGTTTATTCCTATCTATCTTTTATTACATTTTGTCTTTTTTAACAAATTACAATTTCAAAATTGCAATCACATTTGTGTCTGAATTGTGTGTAGCATAACAATTTTCATAATTACAGTATAAAAACATTTCAAACTTAGATATTGACATATATATTAGTGACAAATTTTGCAAAAAAAAAAAAACATGAGGTCAATACAGGTTCAAGAATGAATGTGAGAATAGGTTGCAGCTCAAAAAATGCTGGAAAAAAACACTGGATAAAAAACTCTGGTAATAGCATTTTTAGTGGTGTTTTTTATTAGCAATATAGTAGCAATCAGAAGCATTTAGGAGCATTTATTGGTGTTTTAACAGTTCACGTAGAGAAAAAAAAAAAAGCTAAAAAAAAATCTATTAGGTGTGTTTAAGTAGCGTTTAGGAGCATTTAATGGTTTTTTTCTGCTGGAAAAATGCTCCAAAAAATTCTACAAAAACAATTTTTTTTCTGCTGCTAGATGCTGAAGCTCAAAAACGTAGTAACGTAGTGTGCATGGACATGTGGGATAACACTATTATTCTTCTAGGAGCAGAAAAAAATGCTAATAACAGCTTCTAGGAGCTTAAAAAAAATGCTAGTGTACATGGAGCCTCAGAATAATAAAAGAAAGAGGGAAAGCAGGGGACAACAAGGAAGGGTCAACACCTGTTTGTTTCTTTGGTAGGGGAAAGGGAAGGTTGAAGGGATTATCAAAATGACAGGGGTTTGTCTTCTCTCCCCACCTTTGACATGGCCATGTTTTAAGTGAGGTAGAAAATGTGTTTAGATAGAACATCTTGGAACTCTTGGGAATGTCTGAATACTGGGCATGCAGCTCAAACTGTTCTGTTTTGTCATAGTCTTCAGCAGTTACAGGCAGGATAGTGTCTAATTCAACCACCCATTTGGCAATTATTGAGATTACCAATGTCAGGGAAAAACAGAACTAGCCACTGTAAGATGGTGACATATTGCATCTTTTTTTATTGGATTTAATAGTATGCAGGAGGATAAAAAGGAAAGTAATTTGCGGAGTGTTTAGCACCTTTTTACCTGCCACCCTGTTATAGAGTAACAAGATGATGTTTCAAAATCTCTTAATTAAACAACATTCTCAATAGATGCTTGTAATGTTACCTGTGTATTGGCTTCTCCAACAATGGCTGAAAAGAGGGTGTGGAAAAAAGATGAATTATGTATGGGCATCTGTTCCATTGTGAGAATCATGACATTTTTCTTTTGTTCTTTGCTTGCTACCAACACGCTTTACCTTTTATCTGCATCTATAGGAGCCCCCAAATTCTTTGCCCATGTCTCTATATATTTGGGTAGGTTAGGGTAAGGGAAAAGTAGGCAGATGTTATAGATATGCGATATGATGTGGATTGGAGGGAAGTTCTGTACAAGAAGATCTTCAAGGGGTTAGGGTGGGGGTATCAGTTGGACTCTGTTGGGAATAGAACTGACAAAAGATTGTAGTTCTTAAGTGGACCATTATGTTACCACATAGGGAGAATGCAATTGGCTGACAGGAATGGAGGGAAAGGCGCAATTTTTTAAAACTTGAAAAAACCTTTGGTGTGTTTCCTATATTCATTCCCTTAAAAATGGGACTGAGCATTATGGGGGAAAGCAGGGTTTTTGAATAGTGACATAATGGTACCTAAATAGAAGGACAAGACCAGAGAAGAGATTGATTTGTCCGAGGTGGTAAGGAGATGACTCCTGAGAAATGGTAGAGAATGTGTAACATTCCTCAGTTTTAGGCTTTGTATAGAAAGGTTTCAGGGATGTTTACTTCTACATTGTTTTTGGGACTAGAACATTTTCTGCAGTTTAGTCTACGACAACCATATCCCAGATAAACTGTGCGAAAATTTGTTGTAACTTTCTAAGTTATGTCTTAGGGAATGGTTTAAAACGAATGCAAAAACTGGGGTATGATGTCCATCTTCAGGATGTTAATTCTCCCTAACCATAACCAGAACATTTTACAATTATATATAGTTAAGTCTAGTAAGGTTTTCTGGAGTAGAGCTTGGTAATTTAGAGAGAACATCGACCAGAAGGTCAGAAGGTATGGGTATCCTCAAGTATTTCAAGCAGCTGTTATAGATTTTAAAGGTAAAGTCGTTGTGGGTGGAGCATCACTTTCTTGTGGAAGTTCAAGAATACAAAAGTTAATTTAATTGACAATGGTCTATTTATATATAAAGGAGATAAAGCTAGGCATATTTAAAGCTGAATTCCAATGAAATAGTTTAAGTATAACTAAAGGTAATTTTTTTTCTTTTTTCCTTTAAGTTTTGGATAGAGTGGAGAGGGATTAGAACATCTGTCAGGTTTTATTGCTGTCTGTGTCCCATTAGGAAACTTCACCCTCTCTATTTGTCATATTTACCCTTATCACCGAAAGTAAAAAAAAAAGAAAATCACAAATTTTGGGTTGTCACCAGAACAGGAATAGATGTGAAATATTTTAATAGGGACACTAGTCCTGGTGACCCTGGTGACAACTAGGCACTCCCTTACTTTGAAGGGATTTCCTCTTTATTATCTTACTATATAGTACAGGCCCTCAAACTAAAGGCACTTTAATTTATAGTCCCGTTCATAAAATCTCTCAATTTGAGAATTACTGTTCAACATTATAGATTGGCATAGTCAGGAAAAAGAACTCTATAGGAAATCTAACCCTGACTTAATAATGATCCACAGAACATTAGCTTCTGCATCAACATGTATTTCCCAGGTTAATAGAAAGATCAAATTGATGATCTCTAGACAAACCATGGACATTTTCCCCCAACTAAATTTATCAAGACATTCACAATACTGGGAATAACTGCACCTCAAGTTTTGGGAACGATTTCTAAAGTACACTAAAGTCTATAGCTAAATCACACCTGTCTGTAATGTGAGTGCATCTGCAATTACTTTCCATTAGAAAGAGGACACGCCTTGGATGCTGTAACACACTAGTTCATTGTCATCTATCAAAAGTTAGACCCTTACAAGCAAAATAGTAATGCTTAAACGTACTGATCTTTGAAAAACACTATAATTTTCAGTAATTTGGGTTACAAAAATATGTTTTTTCAGATGATCAGGCTGCTAATGTATACATTCTCAGAGATAGCTACATAGAACAATATTGTTAGCTCAAGTTTGCTTGGAAGCTGAACGATATACAGCAAAATTATATAAAAAAATTTTCACAACAGTATTTTTGTTTCCACAGCTGAAATGTTTGTATTTCACTGCAAATTTTCCCATCTGATTTATTAAGACTGACACGGAGAACATTGCATTCAGAGCCACATAACTGCCACAGTCAGGATCATCACAAACAGGAAGGAAGCCTAGGAGAAAAATGAATACCATTTGAGAAATTCTGATACCTCAAAAGAGAATTGTTATTTATGTTTTTTATGGAGACATGTAAAAATATATGAATTTTGATTGTGTATTTAGCTGTTTGCATGAAGCTCTTCTGAAGACTTAAGCTGGCCATAGACATTAAATAGTTGCCATCAAATCCATTCAGTTTGTCACAAGTTATTGAGAAGAAAATCTTTATGTTTGTGGACCCCAGCACACATCCATGGCCAACAAATTGCAAGAAAAATAGCAGTCAATCATGCAGGATGTCATTTCAGCCAATTGTTGAGGTATTTGACAACACTGCCCCTCTTGAGGTTTTTGTAGATCAGATCATACATAATTATTTTTCATCCTCTAATCCAGTGGTTGCCAAACTTTTCGACCTCACGGACCGCTAAACTCACAATTTTGAATCCTGTGGACCACTAACATTTTACATGCCTTATACACACAATACTCCGGCTCTGTAACCCCCACCCCTGGATCACACTGCTGCCTTATACACACAATGCTCTTGCTCTCTGCACCCCTCTGCCCTCCCCCCTTCCTCACTCTGCAACACGCTCCTGCCTTATACAGACTTATCATTAGATCTTACCTCCTTATCTAGCCATGTGCTCAAGCTCCATGCTCCCTCCCACAGTCTGTGATCAGCGCTGGCATTGGAAACCCCTTCTTCACCTCCCACTCTCTACACTACTCCCAGGGCCTTCCTCTGAGTTCAGTATTAACTGTCAGCTGCTTTGAGAACAACACTGGAAATAACATTGGGTGGTATACATTCACCACAATGTTGATTTGCTGCGGAACCCCTGGGGACCACCAAAATTCTCTTGTGGACCACTGGTTGGTGACTGCTGCTCTAATCTGAATGGTCATCTTAAAGTAAAATTCCAGTAGAAACTTGTCTATTTTATGGATACAATTGTGCGCTTTTAAGAACCTTTGTAAGGTTTTCCGCATTGTCTATGCCACCACTTGGTATGTTTCCCATCACCTTCTGTCTTTATGATCACTGTTACTTGGACAGGAAGTGAAGAGGAACCTCTCCAACAGGGACACAATTCTCAATAAAAGCATCAAAAAGGTTTTAACACTTTTTTACACTACCAGAATTTTTTTTAGTGCTGTTTACCCATTAGGGATATTTCCCATCATTTGACAATGGTCACTGAAGTTGCATGCTAGAGAAATCTTCCCAATGATGACGGGACAGAAGTCTATAAGAATAATTTGTATGAAAACACAGATGTAGGGAAAGTTTTTAAGTGCATAAGAAAACACAGAGGGACTCCAGACTAAGTGCAGCAGTAAAAACAATACCATTTATTCAAAGTGCAAATTGGCAACTCACTATTGAGTGGAGAAAAACAAGCATGTAAAACCATCCAGGAGGGTCCTCCAGGTAGCTCAGAAGGTCTACGACAAGGGTGTCCAAACTATGGCCCTCCTGGTGTTGAGGAACTGCAAGTCCCATGAGGCCTTGCAAGACTCTGACATCCACAGGCAAGATGGGACTTGGAGTACTTCAACAGATGGAGGGCCATAGTTTGGACACCCCTGGTCTACGGTAACCGCTGGTGCTGGAGCATGATAGCAGGACTGTGGAAAGCGGTCGAACCAGCGTGGAATGCAAGATGGCATCGGACCTGAAGTTGTGTCACTGGGAGGACATAACTCCATAGATGTGGGCGGTAACGCATTTTGAAGCTTCCACTTCCGCTGGTTCACACGACGGTTGGCTACTTTCCACAGTCCTGCTGTTATGCTCCAACACCAGCGGTTAAAATAGACCTTCTGAGCTACCTGGAGGACCCTCATGTTTATACATAGCTGTTTTTCTCCACTCAATAGTGAGTTGCCAATTTGCACTATTATAAATGGTATTGTTTTTACTGCTGTACTTAGTCTAGCGCCCCTGTGTGTTTTCTTATATACTGTTACAGAGCTCCTGCTTCCCTCTAGAGGGTGCTGCCACTGGTGCCGCCATCTCAACCTGTACCACTTTGGACTTTTAACAGACTCTTTATATGATTCCACATGTCTACGAAGGACTTTAGCAATATTTGTTTCTTTAGCGCCTAAATCTCTTTTTTAAAGTTTTTAAGTGCCAAGATCCTAATTTTGAATATCAGCCATTTTTTTCTATTTGTAGCCAGGTATTGGCTATATCATTATGTCATTTAAGAACATTTACAGATGAGACTATGGTTAAACTTTTTTCCCTCTAGTGCTCAGTACTGGGACTGATACATCACTTCCTGTTAGCAGAATGGATCCAGTTCTTCTGACAGCAGAGTATCCTGGTACTCATAGTTGTATAGCCAAACATACTGTATTTTTGAGTACTGATTGAACTACAATTACCAGAGAGTTAGGGAACCAGAAGGTAGCTGGAAGAGGAGATATAATCTACAGAAAGGGACTGGCTAGCTCTCTGGGTGCAGGATACCAAGCTTAACATAGGGGGATTGCTGTTCTCCTCCAGAGACAGATTGCTGGCTAATACTGAGGGACTCTGCATACCAGTTAAGCACCGCGGTGACGCTGATCGCCACTCCGATATTGCATCAGCTTCTCTGCATCAGGGCTGTCACTTTCTGGTCTTCAGCCAGTCATTTCTGCTTTCTGCCAAGAGAATGTGCAAGAACCCTGTTCCTAGGAGGCCTGTGCTATCCATGGGATTGGTGAGTGGTGGATGTCCACCCTCTTTCTGAACAAACTCTAGAGCCACTGCATGCACACACCTTTACACCTCAGTACCAAGATATCTTTGCTTTGAGCAGTACTATGGCTTGTCTGTTATCTTCATTTAATTACCAGTATTCACTACTGTATATGGGACTCATCATTGCCAGCAAAAGACAATGGCTACTATCACATCAGGAATTAAAACATCCCAGGATTCGAGTTGCTATTTCTAGTTAAATGGACCTCCTCACATCTAAGCCATTGATATTCAAATTAGGGTGTCTATACTCATTTATGTCAGAGTATATATTAATTAATTCTTTGAATTCCCTATTGTGATGCCCCTGGCCCAGAGGGAGCTGATAAATCAACAAGCCTTTTCTTCCCCTCCTGCTGCTGGTGTTGTAGTTACATAGTTACAATGTTTCATACCTCCTAAACCTTCATTCTGTGGTCTACTCTTTTGAACAAGCCTAATATAGAGGTGTTACTAAAGAATTGTCACTTTTACATTATTATTTCATACTGTTGAAATATGTCTGAACCCAGAGTGTCAGGGGTGTCAGAAGGCTTGAAAGGCCAGGCCAACCACTGGGGACAGACATTATCAAGCAGCCCCTGTGGGGGTAGTGCTACACATTTTAAAAAGAGATGGTAATGACTGACACCTTGCAGAGGCCTTTTTTCTTGTTGTCTGTGTCCATGATAGGGACATTTCCTCTGACTTCCTGTACCAGTAATATTGCTCCAGTTCTGGATGGCGTTGCACTTAAATGTTTTGAACTTGTAATCTCTCCCTGCATCTGAATCTGCATAAAATGTGTCCCACAAAGCATCAAATCATTTTATGCCAGAACATATCTTGTCTCATAATAGGGGTTTTGTTATACTAATTAAAGCAACAAAAAGAAGGAATGTGAACCATATAAACCTTCAAGGGTATTTAAAAGACAATATTTTTAGAGTTAACTGATGATTGGATTTTTTAATGAAAAATACTTGATATTACTTACAGATATTCTCAAAGAATTATTTGAAGCACTAGTGCAACTTGTACCAGATCCACTTGCTGATGTAGAGTTGTAGGTAATTGTGCAGCTTAAAACATTAGTCCAGAAGACTTTTTCTGTCTTCACCACGGTTGCCCTTAAAAAGGAAATATAGTTATTTTATTTAGTCATAATATTAATCACATATATTAAAAGAAGAACCCCAACACACATAGCAGTATAGTGTTTTTTCTTATCCCCCAAGCCTTCTTAAAATAGAATTAGTTTTAGATCCTATAATGGCCTTCACTGCACCTACTGTATGCCCTGGCCCACAGATCAGTCTTCAGCCTTTCTAGAGCCACTGGAGCAGTCTGCAGATCACCCCTTTTCTACCAGCATTACTGGGTATAGCTTTACCTTATTGTAACTCCAATACAGCTTCAGTTCAGCATTGGACGAAAACATATACAGTAAGTACAGGGTGGTAGCCAAAATGGGTTTGCCATGCCTATCCTCCTATTTCACTGCAAGTCTTCATCTCTATATGTGATCTTAACCTAAACTTGGCTGTTTAGGCGCAGTATTTGTATTCATGGCATAAAAGAGGTACTTTCGCTAACTGTAATAAAAAAAAGCTCCACTTTTCTCAGTGCAGCCGCAGTTTAAGCCACCAGCTTAGTTTTTTTTTAATTACCAGGATTAGAAAAGGGGGATACCTGTCCAAAGATATTAACCCAGCAGGTAAACTTGTATTGCTATACCTGGAGCATCAAGGTTCTTACTATACCCCTGTGTGCTGATACCAGATCACATGCATTTATGTTTAGTGTAATAGAATTGGAACCAATTAGTGACTCTTTACTACTTTCAAGAGGGCATAAGGTGTTGCTAGAATTGGAGTAGGTCATGCATAAATTACAGTTCCTTTCATGATTAACATGGAAAAGGACTCTTAGATCTTCTTGTGCTGCCTCCTGCAGTTATACAGGCAATGCAATTGTATATTGTACTGTATATCCTGTTATTTCACTAGTTGATGGTTTATGGTTATACTGCCACTCTGTATTCATTGTTTTAACCATTAGCTGCCCGGCCAATAGCCGTTTGGCGGCTGGAAAAATGCATTAGATTTCTGGGTGGACGCCATATGGCGTACTCCCGGGTATGCGCAGTTTGCGCGCTTGCAGAGCCACGCAGCGGCGCGATCTGTTTCTGGCCGTGTACCTCGGACACGGCCGATGACAGATCTGAGTACCAGCCCCGTTGCCGGCACCATGTGACCTGCTGTGACCAATCACGCAGGTCACATGACAGTTGTATACAATGGATGGCTTCATTCATGCCATCCATTGTATACTAGTGTCTAGCTGTGAATGGTCACAGCGATCACATGCACATATCATGTGATTAGCTGTGGCCAAATCACAGCTAAGCACAAAAAAAAAAAAAAAAAAAAAAACGTGAATGAATCGATGTCATTCAGGTAAATGCTTGCTTATAGTAAAGTAATTCTTTGCTATAAGCAAATTGTGTAAAAAAAAAAAATACTGATCACTTTCCCAAAGTAGTACAATGTTACTATGGTAACATTGTACTACTTTGGTCATAGTGAAATATGAAAAAAAAAACTTAGAAAAAAGAAAAAAAAATTAATAAAAAATTAAAAATAAAAAAAATATATATATATATATTTTTTTTTCATACTGTCACCAGTCAGTGTCCCTGATCACCGCCATGCCAGTTATATGATGACGATGTACTGCACTGGTGACAGTATGTAAAATAAAATAGTGAAAATAATTTTTTTAATTTTTTCATTTTCCGAAAAATTATGACAAAAAAAATACAACTTCAAAAAACTCGCCATGCCTCTTATGAAGTACGTTGGACTGTCTACTTTGCAAAAAGGGGTCATTTGGGGGATATCTGTACTATTCTGACATTCTTGGACCTCAAGAAATTAGATTGGCTGTCAGTACTTCAGGATTGATCAATATTCAGATCTATCCCATAGTTTGTGAACTCTATAACTTTCCTACAAACTAAAAAATACATCCTAATTTGGGTTATTTTCACCAAAGACATGTAGCAGAATACATCTCGGCCTAAATTTATGAAGCACAATTATTTATTTGCAAACTTTTATAACAGAAACAAAGAAAAATTTGTTTATTTTTCAAAATTTTCAGACTTTTTTTGTTATTTAGCAAAAAATAAAAACCCTGGCGGTGATTAAATACCACCAAAAGAAAGCTCTAGTTGTGTGAAGAAAATGATAAAATTTTAGCTTGGGTACAATGTTGTATGACCGCGCAATTGTCATTCAAAGTGTGAGAGCGCTGAAACCTGAAAAATGGCCTGGGCAGGAAGGGGGTAAAAGTGCCAGGTATGGAAATGGTTAATTATGTGTAATTTTCTGTAATTCCTCCCCTTTTGTATGATGTAGTTTCCTCCTTCCTCATTTGTAAGTTCCTGTGTTGTTCCTACACACCAGGGCTACAAAAGAAATGTTCATTTTGACCATTTTGAACACTGCAATACCAACATCTACCCCATCATATTGTTTGCCTCAAACTTTCCGCATGCAGCAAAGATGTTTGTGGATGCCAGGTGTTTGGTAAGTTCAGCTATCTGATGATTGTCTGGAATAGTTATCTCTGCTACATTAAGGGCTTGTTCACACCATGGTACAGAGCCGTCACTTTTTCTGCATGCGGTCTGCAAGGGCACAACAAAATCAATTATTCTCTATGTGCCCTGTTCACACCACAACACTAGTATCACGTGCAGATTTTTTTCTGCATAGGAATATTCAGGGTTGAAGCACGCATGAAAACTAATATAAACTGATGTCTCTGCAATTGAAATCTGCAGTTTCCACGTATGGTGTGACTGAGGCCTAAGGCCAGGCCTAGAGGTCTCAGGAAGGGATTGGTCACTATTACAAAAAGTGGAGTCAGAATACTCTTACTCACATTAGTCTCTTAGTCACATTGGTAAATTAAAACACGTATAAGATCAATTCAGACTGTTAGAAAATGTCCCTATGAGTGCACGAGTATTGTTGTAGAAGAGTGGAAACTGAAGTACATATGGGGGGGGGGAGTAATTTTTAGGAGCAAATATCTCCTTGTGTCAATGCAAACATTCATTGGATTTATCTATTCCATGACAGAGTTTTTTATTCAAACACCCAAGTAACATTTTCCAGGTTAAGTTTCATTACATCTGTACTGTAGTTTTAAGTGTAACCAAAATAGTACCCATTACATTAATGAATAAATTAAGCTATTAGAGTGGAAGAACTGGGGTCCAAAATTTAATGGGCCAATTATGCAGCTGGTTCTCAATGAGAATTTTTATTTGGGAACTGGAAATTCCATTGTATAAATGTAGGGAGAGAAAGTATCCTTATTTACAGGAAGGATACACATTCAGTTTTAAAGAGAAGCAGTGTAAACATTTTGTGTACCGTGTAAATGTGAAATCTATCATCATGGATCACTATATTGATCTCTGAGGACATACAGGAGTGGGTAATCGGATTGTATTATTTTAAAGTGATTGGAAACCCCTGAAATGAAAAATGAAGCATATATTTATTTACTGTGTACTTGCTAGGATTCAAATCAACAAGGTTGATTTCTGTCTGTTCTGCCACTTCTCTGCCAACTGCATGAGTCACTTCTGACACTCTATGCTGACACAAGACAATCCAGCCCTGCCCTCCTCCAGCACACAACAGATGATCAACAGCCTCAGATGTGCATGTTTCCCTATGAGACTGTGTAGAGAGGGGTGTGTCCATTCCCTCAACTCAGGTCTCAGAATACACTCAGCTCTCCCTGATCTAAGCTGTGCAATGTGTGACATCAGATCCTCACCCCCTGCCTCTGGAAGTTCAGAAATGATGTTTAAAATGTGTAATTTAGGAGGCTGTAGAGAAGAGAGGGCTGCAGATAGACAGATACAACTTATGTAGAAGGATTTGTTTCATCTCTGTGTTTCACCTGAGGCCAGTCACTTTACTGGGTATATGTAAAGATTTACAACCACTTTAATGGAGAGAATCAAGCTGCAGTCTACTCAAAACGGTAAAAAACCCTTACAAAGAAAATCACCTTATTTGTATGTCCGAGTTCCCGCTTGATGGAGCCACCCATTTCAACTGTACACTTGATTTTAAGGAGGAAGATGTTTGACTCGCTGCAGCCTGCAAAACAAATGACAGTGGGATAAAAGTTGTATTTTCATAGTCAATTTTTCCTTAAAGTCTGTGTTGGTGAAAACAAATTACACAGAGTATACATCTGCAAAACCTTTACATCCCCCCGTGTTTCTCCTCCTAAAGATGCTGAAAATACAGAAAAAAAACATGCTTGCAGATCATGAACTCCTCATGTCCTGTTGGGCTGACATCGTACATTATTACCCTGAAATTACAAAGACTGTTGTCAGCCCTTCCCCATCTCTCCTTCCTGATGCACTGCAGAGCTTTGTAACATACTGTATGCGGTCAGCCTCAGACATTAATCATAAGAAGATAAATATTAAACCTGTTAGAGTGTAATCAAAGCTAAAACCTCAGATTTGGAGGGAGTTGGCCTTTAGACAGCTTGACAGAAATATTTAAAGCACAATTCTGTTGTAAAATTAACTCGCCACTGACCCCTCAGTCCCACCCCGCTCTCTCTGATCACTGGGTTGAAAAACAACCTCTCTGAGTCCTTCTTTTTACTTACCTGGCATAATCATAGAATGCCAGGTCCCTCTTCTCTCTGTTTACCTTCTACTGGGGTTCCTCTGCCAGGTGTCCATGTCACTGTCTGACTGCCATGGACAGTGTAACAGCTGGCTGGATGGGTTAGATATTGGTGGTAAAGAGGAATAAAGAAAGTATGGGTTTTGTGTTGAGTTGGATTTTAAACTAGATTGTGTCCTGTAGTGACATAGGAGCTGGAATATGAAACCGTAGAGCACAATTGGTGTGGCATCCAACAGCAAGGGAAAATGTCATCCACAATAGGGAGCATGACAGAGACATTGGACACAGTACAGCAAAAGGAGTGAAGATTGGAGTGGCCACCTGCCACAATTCTAATACTATTTTTTTTTCAGACTGCTTGTGGTTTAATGTTTTTATTCCAGTGAAAGGGTTGATTAAACTTCTTCAGCATTTCCATTTTTGCAATTTACCACATTTTTCATGAAGCTTTAAACTTACTGCAGCAGAAGTACATGTGAGAGTCTGTGCATTGGTGTCTGTGAGCTCAAAGGAGCCCAGAGGGGTTTCTGAGTTGCCTGAGCGGGCTTGAATCAGGAAACCTTCAAACTGGGTACTTCCACCTAGAGAGACTGCAAAGTGAGAAAAGTAGAAATCATATTAAGGTTATAAAATGTGGCATATAAACATTATTATGTACAGTACATATTAGTAATCAGCAATATTAAAATAATAGCAACTTGTGCTTAAACATTCTTGCTCAAATGTTCTGTGATCTAAGAAGCCAGTTTGTTTCTGCTAATTTTGTATCATGTTCAAAAACAAAATGCTCTGGCTTGAACCCAAATGTGAGCGGATGTGTGGAGGGACTGCTCCTACACACTATCCTTTAACACTGATCCTTCCATGCCTTTTGCCCTCTATTTCACCCAGCTTGTGGATCTTAGGCTGTTCAGAGCATCTGGTGATGCTTACATCCTCGGAAGACAGGGTGAGTTGACAAAAACTGTCAAGAAGGACGTGAATCAGGCAAAGCAAGAATGCACTGGGCTGCAGAGTGACATAACTTCCCAAAGAAAGAGGGAAAGGTGCTGCTGCAAAACTGCAGAACAGAACTCATACTCCAGTGAAGAAAACCATGGAACAAGTAGACACCAGCAGACACTGAGGAGCTCCTAGGATTTTCCAGGAGTTAGCAGACCTTAAAAGCACAGATGTTAAGAACGCTCCTTATAGTGGTGCAACAGTATGGTTCTTCATTTTCCTCCCTCTACTTCTCAAATACATTGGGGAAGGGAAGAGATAAATTTACTGCAACACAACTTTGAGGATACCATATTCCCTATTAAACAAGGTTTAAAACACCCCACAAAAGTCTAGTTTTAACACTAATGAACTGGATGGAACTGAAAATAAAAATGATCTTAATCGAATAACCAGTCTTCCTAAAAGAGGGTAGCAATCCAGATTATACTCTTATTAAGGACACGTTCAAACCTCTCAACACAGTGGAAAGAGCCTAATGAGTACCAACTTGGCCTTTACCATTGGACAGCCCTTCATGAATTATGCTGGCAAGGTTATTAAACTATCAGGGTCAAATTATCCTTGAAAACACTGGATAACTTCAGATTGTTGCTGTGAATGAAGCCAAATCCTCTCTATTTCCTGACTCTTCATCATAGGTACAAAAAATAAGGGCTAATTTCCTGAAGATGAGACTGCTTTGCTATACTGTTCCCTGCTTCCTTGAGGGTGGTAGCCTCAGAAGAAACTCGCTTTTTCTGCCCTTTCAGGCAGCAGACCTGGTGATCTCACTATCGATGAAGGAGCACAGGGGGCTCAGCAGAAAGCAGCATTGTCAGTCTGGGGGGGGGGGGATATGTAGTTTTAAATGTGCTAGCATATTTAAATACGCTAACAAATTGAAGCCAATCTCCAGCTAATACTTTGTAATCAGTTAAAGAAAACAATTTTCTCTTAAAAAAACAACAAACTATCTGGCTGAATCAGCAGATGAAAATAAAGGAAAGCCTAAAAAGGAAAACTAGTTCAGCCATCACATCTAAGAGCTGTAATCTAATAAATATTTGCTTTTGGGTTTCAAACTGATTGAATATTACTTTTTGAGTGCATTTAAATCTGCTAGCACATATAACACTCCTATCCAAACAGACTGCCAATGCTGCTGTCTGCTGTGCCCCCCTATGCTCATTCATCGGGAGTGGGGGCACTCTAATACTGGAGGTGTGTTACTGGCCAGATCACCAGGTGAAAACGCTTAAAAAAGAAAATGAAAGCAGCCACCCCATCTAATAATGGCTAAGCTGCAATATATTACATTTTTAATTTTGGGTTTAATACCACTTTAATTTCCTTCTTTTAAAAGCATGCCCTTTGTCAACATGGTGTCAGAACTACTTTAAAAAGCATGATATGCAACACAATTCCCCTTTCCTTTATTAATTAGTAATAACTGGCAGTTATGGATACTTTATTCATCATATCACATTACCTGTGATTTTTTCTCCGGCACCGTAAGTGGTTTTAGAAACAGTCAAACTATAGGGGGCAGTGGAGGTCTGAGCGGATGCTCCATGATTAGGAATCATTGAAGAGCATGATGCCTCAACTTTTCCATCTGGATAGGCACTTATGGAGCCACAAAGACAGAAAATAAGCAGGATGGTGATGCCATGAGTTGACTCAGAAATATCCATCTGCATGGAATCTGAAACATTGAACATATACATATTTACAGAAACAAATATGCATTACAATATAATAACTTATTTTCTGTGTATTTAATATGGAAGATTTTTTATTACTAATATGCAAATGCAAAGAGTTTATTTAGTAAATTAGCTGTTTTGAACACCTAAATGGCATGTATGGCTTTAAAGGATAAGTTCACCTTCTAGTAAGAAATAATAAATGCACATTTTTTTTGCAGGTAAAAAAAAAGTGCATATATTATTTTTGTCTGCAGGAGCTTGTAAAGCAGGGTGTACGAGCAAGTATATATACTGACAGGAAGAATCAATAGTCACAGGGGACTGTGAATGAGTGCCATGGCCAGGTGGGCGGAGCCCCACTAGGACCTGTTTTTTTTTTCAAAATTTGACAACAAAGGGGGGGGGGGATCCCCCACTATCTGTGGAAGCAGGGAGTGTGGGAGGAGCAGGGGCCAGTCTGATAGTAACATGTCACACCCTGAATATGGGTGTAACATGTAACATGTTACAAAAGGTGAACTGATCCTTTAAAGAGACCCTAATCAACTAATGAACAAATTGTAGATAAAAGCACCGAATAATCCAGCTTTTTGTTCAATGCTTACTTGCAGTGTTTTTCCTATATATAATGATTTTTAATTCACTTCCAATCCATCCCTCCTTGCATGTCATAGACCTCTCAACTTCTAAGAGTGTCTAATTACTGCCTGTGCTGGTCCATCTCCTATTTTCCTTACCCTCTCCTCACTGCATATTCTTTAATGTGTCTACCAGGGAAGAGCCAAGGGAAATACTGTAGAGTGTCAACTAAGTGAAAATCGTTTTTTCTTTTTTTGGGTATCGGCGGTGGCAGGCATCATGATTGACGTTAGATCTACTTCGAGGGACATTTTTTTAAATTTTATTTTTAATAAAGACTGTCTCCTGTTTTTTCTACACTACGGGCAATGCCGACAATTGTTTTTACATTCAGCTGTAAGCGGGGAACCACTGACAGCTGAAACAATAATGAATGTTTCAATACTGAAATATTGCATGACTTAAAAAATATAACTCATGCGGTATTTTAGTAACTGAGCGGTATCTTACTGCAGATTCAGTAAGATACCGCTCTGTAAAGCGTTCCTGTTCAATGCTCTCGTGTTCGAAGCTCCCATTTTCGAAGCTCTTGTGTTTCGAAGCTCTCGTGTTCGAAGTTCTCGTGTTTGAAGTTCTCTGTTACTTTGTGTCTTCAAACAATGAGTGAGTTACTTAGCAAATCAGGTGAATTGGCAGATTGAAAATTCTTAGATTCCCTGAATATACAGATGTAGCACTTTCCTACATAGGTACTAGGTTAGGTAAATTTAGTTCTCTCTCCTGTAATCAGTAGAACTGCTTGTGATTGCTCTGGTCTGCTTTGAGTTTCACTGGCTGTGGGTTTGACTTCTTCCCCTTCTGGAAAGTTCTGAAAAGCAGTGGGATGGATGAAGCAAATCAGCAGCTGAATATTTATGTTGTCTCAGCCAATTCCTGGAAGAGTGTGTCCAGATGGCGGCTGGGAGTGGTCATAAACAGTCTGAAGCCTGGAGCTGCCCTGTTTTTCCCCAGAAGGAGTGCTTCCCAGCCAGAAGGGCTGCTGCCCTTTCTGGCAGGCCAGCTAAAGAATCTTCTAGTCTCATTAAGGTCCCATCTGTGCATAGCTGAGGGGCCTATTCTGCTGCAAATGTTTTGGGAGCTAAAAAAATAGGGGTTTCATCGAGGATCGGGTTTGAAGGTTTCACTGAGGAGACTGTCTGCCTGAGTTTGGAGGGAGACATCCGTGTCCTATGGACACTGTGAGTACAGACCTGAGAGAAGGGTCCAAGTGACTGATTGGTGATGACATTGACCAAAAATGGTCATGGCCATATTTAGTCAATGAGGTCAACCCGGATCCCTGCAATTTGAAACAAGCTGGTGGATCTCTATAATTTAGTGTCAGTAGTGATACCACCATTAAGTGACATATTTCTAGCTGCAACAGCTGGAGGTTCACAGTGTGCGAATTGGCCAAATCTGGCCAGTTTGTTTACCCATTTGCCAAACTGAGAATAGGCTGGGTTCAGGTGAACTCCTTGCTTAAGATCATAATTGAGGCTACTGACACCAATGCTGAAGGGGTTTTTTTGCATCTACTGACAGCAGTGCTGGAGGGTATTTCTGCATCTACTGACATTAATGCTGGAGGTTACTATTGCAGCTACAAACATAAATGCTGGGGGTTACTATTGTGGTTACTTACACCAACACTAAAGGTTATTAATGCATCCACTAAGATAAATGCTGAGGGTTATTATTGGATCCAAAGAGACCAACGTTGGCTGTTGTTTTTGCGGCCACTGACACCAGTACTGAATTTTATTATTGCTTCCACAGACACTAATGGGGGGGGGGGCTATTATCATGGACACTCAGAGATGCAGGGGGTCAATATTGCTCTAACTGACACCAACCATGGGGCTTACTATACGTCCACTTTTTTTCAGTGTACCCCCAGGCCCTATTTTGTCTAAAAATAGCAAAGTGAAATGGAAACTGTGCTGTCATATAAGCCATATGCCATTAAGCATCATCCACTTTATTCACTGTGCTTTTTTGGCCATGCCTACAAGTGTTCAGCTGGAGATGAACAACGCACGCATATTCTTCTTCTCAATATCTTCAAGGTGTACTTCCTAAGTATTTTCAAATATTGGTAACTATGATGAAGGATCCCATCGTACAATGATTTGTGGGTTTTTCTATGAGATGAGTAAAAAAAGCACACTTCAATCACCTGCTAGCTTACCGGAAAAAAAAGTGATTGTACAAAATGTCTGATTGCTTCTACCCTTGACACACCTAGGCAACTGGTTTCTGTTGATCTAATCTCTATAGGCACATGAAGAACAAGCATATATCCCTGCACAAAGCATAAAAAATGACTGGCTCAGATGTCATTCAGTTTCATTCAGTCTTAACAAGCAGATGAAGCAATTCTAAATCTCTAGGGAAGGCAATTACACCTGCTTTGTCATCTACAGGTTAGATCATACCAGACAAAAGTGAAATGTGCTAAATCTCTGTTTATAGCATGAATAACCTAAAAACTGTAGTTATTATAAAGCTCCCGCTTACAGTATAACTCCTTGGCCAGTTTGGACCATAGTCATGGAAGCCCTCACTAATCACTGCATCTGTGACGTACCTTAGAGTATTCTGTATTTGTGAAGCTCTGTACACATAGCACGCACACGCGTACACACACACTATATACACAGCATATACTTACAGTATACAGACTAACATAGCAACAGTGGGTTTTAAGTCCACAGAGTAAATGCTTCAAACATGTTAATGTTGCTTAATAGAATTGAGCAAATAAAGCTTCTGAGTATTCATATATCTATTGGTAGCAATACATCTAATAAACTGATGATTAATTGAAAAAAAAGAGTCCATACATGTTTACTTATTAATACATTATGAAAATATAAGAAGAAAAGGGTAATTAAAAAAAAAAAAAGCATACACAGCATTTCTGTAGACTTTCTTGTCTGTAGGGAACCTTTTAGAAAATGATCATCAGGTTGATTTTTTTTAAAGATAAAAGTGAACACTGGCAGAAAGTTCAAAATTTCTGAATTTATATATACAGAGGGAGATGCATGGGCAGTATAAAAAAAACAGAGTAAGATAATAAATAGCAGAGATCCACATCAAACTCATTTTATGAGAAGAGCAAATAGATGAAAGGTGGGGCTAAAGCAGAAAGTGAATCTAAGCAAGAGATTGTTGCTGGAAAGAGTGATGGCCGATAACCATGATAATTGGCATTTAAATATGTACTGTTCTAATAAGTGGTCATTCTACAGACATGCATTCGGTGAACTTGTAGGTTTATGCCTGTGAACAAGGGGAAACCTGTTGATATACCAAAGTTCTCTGTTCATGGTATACAGTAACTGGGCAAATGTTCCCTTATGACTGTAGGCACCATTAGAAATAATATAATATATATAATATATATATATATATATATAAGATTAGAGGCAATGTGGACTCTCGTGGATCTCGTTGCAAAGAGCAATGATAAGAAATATACTATTTTAACAGACAGCTGACATTTCAGTGGGATGTAGCCAACCTTTTCCAAGTCTGCATCCTATCAACACTGCATCCCACCGAAATGCTGGATGTCCATTAAAATAGGTTTTCTCTTTGATACTCCTTGTGTCAGATCCTGTGCGTGTCATCATTGCATTTAGCTCCTTGTCTACCAAGGTATGTTTTGCAAACCTTCTGGTATTCAATGTATTAAAGCATGGTGCAGCTATGAGATTGGTATAGTTTTTTGGAGCCAGGGATAGACTTTAAGATAAAAGTGATCTGGGTGGCTCTAGAGCGTTTTATGGGCTCTGAAAGTGCACTATCCCCCCTTCTGCTGGAAGTTCCCAGGCTCTCCCATTCCTACAGGGAGACCAGGATCATGGTAAGTGGTTGTGACAGTGATAGCAGGAGGAAGTCAGGGAACATCCATACTCCAACTCCCATTTGTGACTAATGAACTCAGAAGAAAAATTTGGCCTCAACAATTATGCCCACTAGTGAAACGTGTCTGATGGAGTTCTCCCGCTAGTGGAGAGCAGAGCTGAAACCATCTTACTCCACCTGGTTTAGTTTTGGTCACAGTCAGCAACCTGTGTGATTGGTTGCCATTTTTCTGTCACATATTTAGCCTGACAAGCTGTTTTATATAATCTGCACAAGTTCATTATATGTCATGCTGGCTGATAATCAGTGATAGGAACTTTAGAGTAGTACTATTTTTTTTTGTTTGTCTGCTTGGAAGCAAAATGTATCTGTTCTTGGTTAGCTGCTGGGGAGGGCAGGGGAAACATTGGGGGCCTAATACACCCCTAATGTCTCCATAAAGAGGACCTGTCATCTGCTCATGCTATTACATAGGTCACTTGTTAAAAGAAGAAAATGTATTAACAATAAATTATAATAAAGTAAATGAAGAAAATGCAAACACACAGTGTAAGGTGTGCATATGTTGTGTAACAATAATTGCATTACACATGTGATGTATCACCATAAAGGTCAGAGTGAGAACAATAAATATAGGGCCACAATTCAAGGTTCACTGTAAACTGACAACCATTAAAAACTTTGAAAGCATTGCTTATGTAGAAAGTTGAGGTATGGATGTTTTTTATTTTTTTGCAATTTAATAGTAATGTGCAATTTTAATGCTTGACATGTTTGGTATTTATCTACACAGTGCAACCCCATCTTTTATATTTTCCCCCAAAAAATGTATAATAGTGTGTTGGCTTGTACCAAAATTCATTGTATTGTATTTTTTCCTGAAAATATGATTTTGATAAATTGCTCAAATGCTCTGCAATATAAAAAAAATAGCAACTTAACTAATTTATTTTCAAGAGGTTCTTCTTTCAGAACATACTGTATATAATTATTTGAGGATGTAAAGCAATTTTTTTAGCAAAATAATGCAGATTTTAACATGTGCGCAATTTAACAAATTGCCCTGGTAAACAAGTTGTATTATTTTGTCTTTAGCTCTGTGTCGGCATCTGAGCCCTTCCACTTATCTACTATATATATATATATATATATATATATATATATATATATATATATATATAGTTTTATATAGTTATATATATATAAAAATATATATATTACATAAAGATGTTATAATGCTTATATTTACACACACTTATCTATAATAAATAATACACTCTTTAAGACTGAATAATTACACATACAAGAATTGTAGACAAAATAAGTACATTTAACAGATTTTGTAATAAAGCTAATTTATTTCACCTTAATGTATAGTTAAATGTTAAAAGTAATGCTCTCTTTAAATGTAAACAGTGGTAGGTCCCTTGGTCCCATAATTCATAATTGTCTGTAATTGTCTGTGGTGATCTCTTCATATACTATGCTAGGGGGTAGCACACTTACCTGTGATCACAGGAGCACTGATGCTGTTGATACAGCTAGACTGTGTTCTCCTCCTTGGTGTTCAGTGACTGTAAAGCACACACACAAGCACACACTGAGCAGACGTGTTAATAGTGACCACAGGGAGGTTCCCAGGAATATATGTTCTGGTGAACATAGGTATATCGGTTTACAGCATTTTTTCAGCCCACATAACTTAAAGTTAACTGCCAATCCTGAAAAATTAGGAGGAAAGTGTCATACAACAAGCTATCTTACAATAACATATTGTACTTTAATAATATATATTACTACTACTACTGCTAATACTATTAACAATATAAATAACAACAATAGAACAATAGGACCAAAACAACAAAGAATTAATCAGGTTACAGGAAGTTTTTGTCAGCCTTGCGAACACGAGAGTTCGACTTATTTTTTTTTATAATACACCGCTTAGAATCCTTGTTGGGGCATGTTTTTAAAATGACAAAGCAGTTGACTGATCCTTCTTTCATTGTTCCTCACTGTATTTTTGCCGAGTCATAAAACACATTACAGCAACATTTGCCAATATTGGGATTTTCACACTCTCTACAAATGTGATCCTTTTTCAATGCTATTCTAAACCACACTTGATGTGCTTTCATTGGTCAACGTCTAAACTGCGAATCAAGACCAAGAATCTCCATGTATAGGTCCACATTTTCCATGTGTAATTATTACTGTAAATGTTTAAACTGTAGGAAATTGTGAATGCGAACAGATAACAGTGTGAGTTCTGTTTCAAATGTCATGTTACGCACAAACAATGCTTCTCCTTATACCCAGTCTATATGGACAGCATGGCTGCTTTCTAAGAAAGACCCAGAAGTAAAATCCAATACAGTTTATTGAAGCTTTATACATACAGATGATGTTATTCTGTTTTACATGAAGGAAAATACACAAGTCATTTCCAAAGCTTCCTTATGCTGCATTGGAGAGAACTGTATAAGTTCAGCGCATGGTGAGAGGCCAGCTAGGGACAGTACTAACAATAAACATAAAAGGTGACACAGGGACATACCAAAAAAACACCAAATCACAGATAATAAAATAGGCCGTATGCAAATGTTATACATGTTATGGGCCTGAATAGAGAGAAAGATATTTCTGTAAAGAGCAGGGAAAGTTGTTTTTTAAGGGTGTAAGAGCCAACCAATATTTGGATGCCTCCAGTCTTATACACAGAACTATAATGCCTGGCCATAAGGGAAACACAAACAGTAAGACAGGAGTCCTAGTTAAAAGTCAGGAAAACAGGACATTATTAGGGATGACAACAAGTTAATGGCTGATATCCAGCATCAGTGAAGAACAGAACCAAAAAATATAGATGGGTCAAGGTCAGGGCTACCGGTAAATTGATCCATAAGGTCAAGACCGAATTAGACAACATGGGTTTAGGGTTTAAAATGCACCCCTATAGTCACTTACAAGTGCTAAAAAATGCAGCTACAGCTCTGGCAGTACTGACCACAAACAATCAGTGAACAAATCTGTGGGTACCAAAGTGGAAGAATGTGAGCATATATGTACTGTATAATGCAAGCACCAACACTCCTGGAATGATGTACTTCAGAAAGAGAACTCTGTCACTTATGTGCAAATACTTATGTAGCACTACCCCTTTAGGAGTCGCTGAGTTTTTTGGTCCCCCTATAGTCCTGCAAAGCCCGGCAACACACATTTGCTTACACACTTGCACACTGGAGACAGTAAACAGTCCTCAAGCTTGTTTTTGTAGTTTTATTAAGGGGTATTGAACTTGGATGGGGTTGATGGGTGTATGGGATGCCCAAGGAAATAGACAAAAAGGTTTCTTCTCGGAAAAGAGCTCTCCAGCCCTCCTAGTGTACCACCTCAGACCCCAGATAAATTATCTTCTTTACTTAGCTGCCTGAGGGAATCCCTGGGCAAGGGAACCCAGAAATTGCCACTTTAACAAAGCAGCCACAGCTGAGGAGCTAGTTGGGTTTGCCACCTGACTGCCCTCCCTCCTTATCTGGCCCAGGGGGCATAGGATTGCTCACTCAGTCCTCTCCTGTGGGTTTATGCTGGGCTGGCTCCTTCCCTACTTCACAGGTGGTCTTCTTTCAGGGGATGGTGAGGCTAAGAGATCCTCCTCTCGAGCTCCTGCCTGCAGGTAGGCCCCTCTCCTGGGCTCCCTCCCAGGCTCCACAGTCCAGTCTTCACTTCATCTTCCACCCGTCACTACTACTACCTGATCAGGCTTTCTCATACTTAAGAGCTGTCCTAACCCCATGACAAGCCTCCTGCTTAGGGATTGGTCAGAATCCCTTGAGTATACAGATCAGCCCCTCCTCATCCAACACCCACTGCCTTCTAGAAACTTCTCAAGCTTCTAAAGTAGGGGGAAGTATCAGGGAACTGAACTGCAGAGCCCTCAGCCCTGATCTAACATTACCTGACTGACTCATCCCAGGCTCACTCATCCCAGGCTGCTACTCAGCCTCTATCTAAAAACCTATCTAGCTCCCCCTAGCTAACTAGAAGGGCGCTACACTTATGAATCTTAAGCATCTTAATTTTGAAATACATGACCAGATGCATGCAGACTCTGTAAATACCAATATCCTGGAACAGCAACTTAAATAAGAACATTAGATCTAAAAGAAAACAATAACCTCAAATCTCCATACCATTATGTCAGGTAACATTGTCAATATATTTTTGGTATTTGTTTTTTCAAAAATGAAGACATGCAAGAATAAAAACTCTTAAAACCCAAAACTACTCTGACTTAGTATTTTCATAGCTAACATACAATGTTAAAGATATGTATTGTATGTTGAATATAGGTTGTTTCTATATAAAGGACAGAGAAGCACGGCTACAGGAGAACCAGACAATCTTTGAAAGGATTACTTGGGTTGTCTTGCAGACAGTCTTTTACAGACTTATTGACCCTAATTTGTTTGGATTTTATATAACACCTGCTAGAAGTGGCTTATCTATCAATACTATCACCTGCAAACCATTAAAAAGTATATGTAAAATACACAAATAATATGTAAATTAAGCCTGCATTCACATCTGAGCAGAATGTATTCCTAGTGATTTTGAAGAGGTTTTTTTTCAGGCTTTTTACAGGCATTTTTGCACATGTATCAAGTTTTAGGAGTTTGTTTCCTGGGCTGAGCAAGGGAAGGAGAGCAGTTCTATAGGAGGAGAAGAATTCTGCAAAAATGTGCAAAAACACACATATAATACATTCACAGGCATTCCCATTAAAGTATATGGGACCAAAAACTCCTGAATAATTTCAAAGAGAGAGCAAAGCATAAGGTGACTGAACACATGCTGAAGCGCACAGTGCGCAGACGTCCCAACTGTCTGTAGAGTCAATAGCTAAAGACCTCCAAACTTCATGTGGCCTTCAGATTAGCAAAACAACAGTGCGTAGAGAGCTTCATGGAATGGGTTTCCATAGCCGAGCAGCTACATCCAACCCTTACATCACCAAGTGCAATGCAACACGTCAGATGCAGTGGGGTGAAGCACTCCGCCACTGGACTTCAGAGCAGTGGAGATGTGTTCTCTGGAGTGACCAATCAAGCTTCTGTTTGGCAATCCGATAGACGTGTCTGGGTTTGGCGATTGCCAGGAGAACGGTACTTGTCTGACTGCATTGTGCCAAGTGTAAACTTTGGTGGAGGGGGGATTATGGTGTGGGGTTGTTTTTCAGGGGTTGGGCTTGGCCCCTTAGTGCCAGTGAAGGGAACTCTTAAGGAGTCGGCATACCAAGACATTTTGGACAATTTCATGCTCTCAACTTTGTGGAAACAGTTTGGGGATGGCCCCTTTCTGTTCCAACATGACTGCCCACCAGTACACAAAGCAAGGTCCATAAAGACATGGATATTGGGTGGAGGAACTTGACTGACCTGCACAGAGTCCTGGCCTCAACCCAATAGAACACCTTTATGAGGAATTAGAGCAGAGGCTGCAAGCTAAGCCTTCTCACCTGACCTCACAATGTGCTTCAGAAAGAATGGTCAAACATTCCCATAGACACACTCCTAAACCTTGTGGGCAGCCTTCCCAGAAGAGTTGAAGCTGTTATAGCTGCAAAGGGTGGGCCAACTCAATATTGAACCCTACGGACTAAAACCAGGATGCCATTAAAGTTCATGCGCTCGTAAAGGCAGGTGTCCCAATACTTTTGTCTATATACAGTAGTGTATATACTATAGTTTGTAGGCTCTAAAACTTTCACATAGACTAAATTTTATACACCGATTTGGGTTATTTTTACCACAACCATGTAGCAGACTACATTTTGGCCAACATTTATGATGAAAGAATATTTGTTCGAAAAATGTTATAACAGAAACTAAGAAAAATATGTTTTTTTCAAAATGTTCGGTATTGTTTCGTTTATATAGCAAAGTAAAAGATATATTTGTGTGAAAAAAAAAGATATAAATTTCCTTTGGGTACGTTGTTGCATCACCAAGCAATTGCCAGTTAAATTAGCACAGTACTGAATAGCAAAAAATGGCTTGGACATGAAGGGGGTAAAAGCGCCCAGAGGTCAAGTGGTTAAACCCTTCCAGCTGCCAGCACAGTGTGACCACACCCTAACGTCAGTGCGGCGCACTAGACACCCTAAGGCTGGCCATGCACTATACAATTTTCTGTCCAATTTCTGCTCAATTTCCTTTAGATTTACCTTCAACTATGTAGTGCAAGGGCCTGCCTAATTGGATACAATTGAAAGTGTTGTTTAGGTTTGACCTCATATTATATGGTTTTTGGTAAATCTAAAGCAAAATTCTCAAGAAAATTGTATAATGTATAGCCAGCCTAAATTATTTTTCTTCCTGGCATTCCCCAGGTCTTCCCCAATCGTTGCAATGCCTCTGGCCTGTCTACTTCTCCACCCAGCTCCCTCAGCTTCCTCATTAGTGCAACTCTTCAGAACTGCAGATACAGTGAGGAGCAGCTGAAGAGAGGACAAAACGACAGTGGGCATCAGGGATGAATATTGCTTTTAAAATGAAAGATATTTTTGTTATAACTGTTAATTTACATGATGGTCATTTGGATCATTACACACCCAGCAATAATAACTATATAATTCTGTAGTTATTAACAGGCAGAGAATGTATTGATCACACAATATTGCCTGAGTTAGGTACATAGGGTTCTTGTGAGATAACACAAAGTTAGCAGCCAGTGCCCTTTGGACCTCCTTTATCTTGCCTTCAAGTGCACCTAGATGGTTAATTAGATGTTGGGCAGGAAAGAATTTTAGCAATAGTTGCTTCATCAGGTTTTAGCAGTTAAGAGTTGAATCAATGCTCCAGTTAGATACGAGGAGTTGACTATTTAGACTACAAGTCTTAGCCTTGAAGTTCAACACCACTCTAATCAGTCTGCCCATCCCAATGCTGGATGTTTCGGGTACTGGCACATTCATAGTGAAATTTAGATTGAATTTTAAATTAGCATAGAGCCTGTTTGTGGAATCCACTGCCTATTACCTTTTATCCTGACGAGGGGCAAGCACATATAAGAGGTCGCATCCTGTGATAAGCAGTTCATGACTTACGGTGGAGGAGAATAAAAGAGTGTCTTGCTGCATCATACACGGTGTCTGTAAAGCAGCTGAACATATCTTTACACTATGGGCAGCACAGTGGCTAAGTGGTTAGCACTTTCACCTAGCAGTACTAGGGTCATCAGTTCAAATCCCAACCACAGCACCACCTGCCTGGAGTTTGCATGTTCTTCCTGTACCTGCATGGGTTTCTTCCAGTTTCATCCCACACTCCAAAGACATGCTGGTAGGTTAAAGCAGAGTTTCACTCTGTAAAAAAAATAAAAGTCAGCAGCTACAAAAACTGTAGCTGCTGACTTTTAAAAAGCAGCCACTCACCTGTCCCACAATCCCGTGTTGCCCCCGGGCTAGCTAAATATCAAAAGTAAAAGTATTCAAGCTTGTAATTTGAACGATTGGTATTTTTTATATGTCACCCTCAAAGCTGCATTAAAAGAACATTGTTACGTTTTCCCAATGGCAGTGGCCAGCTCTTACACCCTTTTTTGACAATAGAATGCCTGTTATCTTGAAAAAATGTTCGATTTACTATTGCCTGCTTATGCCTCAGGGGGATTCGCCAATGAGTTCATTTCAAACACTATTTGCCAAACTGAGCTAAGGCAGATTAGCTCATTACCAGTATTTTTTTTTTCTCAGAATCATTCAGGTAAAAACAAATCATTCTGATTGCAAAACTGTTGAGATCTTTAAATGTAGCTATTAACCACTAACCACTACCAGGCACTTTTACCCCCTTCCTGCACAGGCCAATTTTCAACTTTCACTTTGAATGACAATTACACGGTCATGCAACATTGTACCCATATGAAATGTTTAGAATTTTTTTCACATAAATAGAGCTTTCTTTTGGTGGTATTTAGTCACCACTGGGGTTTTTATTTTTTGCACTTTAAACAAAAAAAAAAAAGTTTTTCTTTTTTCTATTATAAAGTTTAGCAAACAGGTAATTTTTCTCCTTCACTGATGTGAGTTAATGAGTCTGCACTGATAGGCAGCACTGATGGGCACTGATAGGCAGCATTGATGGGCATTGATGAGGTGGCACGGATTGGCAGCACTGATGGATTGGTGAGTTAATGAGTCTGCACTGATAGGCAGCACTGATGGGCACTGATAGGCAGCACTGATGGGCGCTGATAGGCTGCACTGATGATGCAGCACCGGTGGGCATTGATGAGGAGGCACTGATGATGCTGCACTGATATGCAGCAATGATGGGCACTGATAGGCGGCACTGATGGGTAGCACTAACTGACAGCACTAACTGGTGGCACTGACTGATGGCACTGACTAGTGACACAGATGGGCGGCACTGCTGGGCAGCACTGATGAGTGGCACTGCTGGGTGGCACTGCTGGGCACTGATGAGTGGTACAACTGGGCATTGATGGGTGGCACAGCTGGGCATTGATGGGTGGCATTGCTGGACACTGATGATCAGCCACTGATCATCAGTGCCCTGATTATAAGTGCAGATCTGCTCTGTGACATTTGCCGGTTATCGGTAGTACTTTCCTCATGTTGTGACAGTGTGAAGAAAGTGCTGCCAATATCCAGCAACTGTATTTACTTTGTGATCTGCTGTGTCATTGGATGCACCTGATCACATGGTAGAAGTCTGCTGTGATTGGCCACTGGGGGCGCGGAGGGCCTGTTCTGGGAGAACATCATATGAAGCCCTCCCAGAACTGGACAACCGTGCTGTAGCCATCTTTCGACTATAGAGCGTTTGTAAAGTGGTTAAGCAGCACGCCATCCAGCAATGATATTATACATGTATATATTTTCCTTCTGGACTGAAGCAGAACCTGGTGTTTTACATGTCTTGCATACTCAAACATTGGGGGGTCATTTACTAAAACCGCAAGGTGCAAAATCTGGTGCACCTCTGCAGAGAAACCAATTAGCTTTCAAGTTTACTGTCAAAGCTTAATTGAACAAGCTGAAGTTAGAAACTGCACCAAATTCTGAGTGCTCCAGCTTTAGTAAATCTCTCCCATTGAGATCTTACTGCCAAAATTCTATTTCTAGGTGTTTCTATCTACCTTTGTGTGTTCCAGTATTTCTTCTTGGATGCACAATGTAAACACCAATTTGTATTTGAATACGATTTTGGGCCATTATACCCACCCACTGATGGGAGGAGCTCTTATAGCATTATGGGACTTGACCCAGTTGTTATATAAGGACTTTGTATGCAACATCCAAGATGGGCTCTGGTGATGAGGGGACCCCCCCCCCTCAAAAAAAAAACACATCAGCCTTTTGGATGGTCCTCTTGTGATTGGGACTTGTCTAGGTGACCAAGTTGCTTTGAGTGCAATGTGGATTTCGATATGCCTGCAATGACAAGTCATTTGTGAATATATTTAATTTTATTTATACAATGAAGCTGCTAAAAGGTAATGCACAAGGCTGATGTGCCCCCTGTTCCTTGTCTTGCAATATCTCTCCTGGGTTTCTCCAGCCCTTAGAGGGCAACAAGGCCTGTGCCAGCCTCAGAACAGCCAAGGACCTGAGATCCATCACTTGCCAGAGGGCTGGGGATTGTTGTTTTTTTGTCACATGCTATTTGGTTGCCTGAGGGCTAGTTCACATTAGATGCAGTCCATTGCATTTTTTTCTGCTTCAAAAATGCATGCACAGTGTTTTCCATGTATTCTAATGACCCTAGTTCACACCACTGCCGTCAGTTCCAGTCAGTTTCCGGTGCAGAAATAAAGTAGAACATGCTGCATTTTTTCTGCACAGAACCATAGTGGAACATAGCAAACTGCATCAAAACTGCACTGGACCGCGTGTGGTGTGAACTGTAAGCAAACATTTATCCAGAATGCATCCGGAATGTGGTTCTGTGGTGTGAACTGGTCCTGAATGTCATCATCCATGCCCTGGCAGAAATTGTGAAATTTTGGTATTGATATTGAAAATATGACTGATCATGCCAAAAAATTCTCTTTTATTGATGGATGATGATCATATGAAGCCATTTATTATCAAATAGTTGTTTGGCTCCTTTTTAAATCATAACAGAAATCACCCAAATGGCCATGATCAAAAGTTTACATACCCTGGAATGTTTGGCCTTGGTACAGACACACAAGGTGACACACACGGGTTAAAATGCCAATTAGAGGTTAATGTCCCACATCTGTGGCTTTTTAAATTGCAATTAGTGTCAGTGTATAAATAGTCAATGGGTTTGTTAGCTCTTACTTGGTAGCACTGACTAGGCTAGATACTGAGCCATGGGGATCAGAAAAAAAAACTGTCAAAAGTCCTGCGAAACAAGGTAATGGAACTTTATAAAGATGGAAAAGGACATAAAAAGATGTCCAAAGCCTTGAATATGCCAGTCATCACTTCCACTAAGAAGTAGAAATTTCAGGGACCTCTTGATACCAAGCCAAGTAAAGGTAGACCAAGAAAAAAAGCTTCTTTCTGGAAATCAAATTTTTTCAATACTGTGTTCACATCAATGTGATGTGGAATGTTTTTGACAAAGGTTCCTTTACTACTTTAGTATGATTATAGCATGATTTTGGCTCCATTGAATATGCAATTTTTTACACTATAAAAAGACCAACAATTTTGAGAAAAAAAACAATATTTTTGACATTTTGCTATTCAACATGTCCAGTAAAAAAATGTAAAAAATGTTTACTAGTAATGGCAGCAATCAGCGACTTATAGCAGGAGTGTGGGATTGCGAGACTGCGGCAGGCATTCTGACACTGGGGGGACCTATAGCACAGTGACCCCATCAGAGTCCCCCAATAGCACAGTGACCCCATCAGAGTCAACCTATAGCACAGTGACCCCATCAGAGTCAACCTATAGCACAGTGACCCCATCAGAGTCCCCCTATAGCACAGTGACTCCATCAGAGTCCCCTATAGCACATCCCCAGTGACACCAATAGAGTGATCAGTGCTAATAAAAAGCACTGACACTGTACTAATGGTACTGGGCAGGAAGGGGTCAACATGTGGGGTTATCAAAGGGTTAACTGTGTGCTGTTTTACTATGAGGCTGTGTGCTGTGTTTCACTGTAAGCACACTGCTTTGTATAGCTCTGCTGACAGGGGAGAGATCTGTGTTGTTAATCCACAGGTCTCTCCCCTGTCGGAGATACATGGTGATCACCGAGGCCGCGAACAGCGGCGCAGGTAGGCTGCATGCGCAACTCATGCGCACCCACTACTCGGAAATGCAAAATCATATATATATATATATATATATATATATATATATATGTGTGAGTCAAGGTGAGACCTCCATAGGAGAGTGCTGCAGGGGAGGCAGTGTCAGCTGCTTGGAGCCAGGTTTCACTGCCTCCCCTGTAGCACTCTCCTATGGAGGTCTCACCTTGACTCACTCACCCAGGCCCAGCGGTCGGAAAGGAGGCGGGGTTGGTCTACTTCTGTCACCTCTAAGCACCTTTCAAGTCCTCCCTAACCATCCCTCTCTATCCTTCTCTTCCTTTGAGACCCACTGCATCCGGCTATTCTCTCCAACCTCCCTGAGGATTGCAGTGATCTACGGGCCTCCTGGCCCCGTGTCCCACTTTCTCGACGACTTCGCCGCCTGGCTACCCTACTTTCTCTCCTCTGAGCTACCCACTATCATCCTCGGAGACTTCAACATCCCTATTAACGTCAATAACCCGGCTACATCCCAACTCCTCCACTTAATCTCTTCTTTTGAGCTACCGCAGTGTATTCAGTCCTCCACTCATTCCGACGGAAATACCTTAGACCTTGTCTTCTCCCACCACTGTATTCCCTATAACCTCTCAAACACCCCATTTCCCCTCTCTGATCACAATCTCATCACCTCCACAGTCTCCTCGTCCTTAAACACCTATCCCTCCAAACGTCAAACTATCACCAGCAGAAACCTCCGCAACTTGAACCCTGCCCCATTCCACTCTGCTGCTGACCAACTTTACAACAGTATCCTTACCCTGTCCTGCCCTGACCTGGCCACTACTGTTTATAACGACTCGCTATCAGCCGCTCTAGACTCGCTAGCATCCCCAACAACACGAAGCATTAGACCCCGACCGCTACAACCCTGGCAGACTGACCATACCAAAAATCTCAAAACCCTCCCTGGGTCCCACCGACCTGAACAACATTAGACCCATCTCCCTGCTGCCATTTACATCCAAACTCCTAGAGCGCTTAGTCTATAATCACCTGAGTTCCCACCTCACCGACAACAACCTCCTTGATCCACTACAGTCTGGCTTCTGCCCCCTACACTCCACTGAACTGCCCTACTCAAACTCACCAACGACCTGCTAACTGCCAAAGCTACTGGCCACCATTCAGTGCTCCTACTCCTCGACCTCTCTGCGGCTTTTGACATGGTTGACCACCCCCTCTATTACAGCGCTCCTTTAGTGTTACCTATAAAGCTGCCACCTCCTCTTCACTCCCCCTCTTTGTTGGGGTCCCTCAAGGTTCTGTCTTCAGGCCCCTTCTCTTCTCCATGTACACCTCCTCCAATTGATACACTCTCACGGCTTCAACTACCATCTCTATGCCGATGACACGCAAATCTATCTCTCTACCCCTCACCTCACCCCTTCAATCTCCACCCATATCACAAGCCTACTGAGCGACATATCGGATTGGATGTCACTCCACTTCCTCAAACTAAATCTTTCCAAAACTGAGCTCCTAGTTTTCCCCCCAGCCCGCGCCCCCCCGACTTCTCCATCAAGACCAACAACACCACCATCAGTCCCTCCTCTCAAGCCAGAGTACTAGGTGTCATCCTAGACTCCAAACTGTCCTTCCAGCCCCAGGTCCATTCGCTGACAAACTCATATAGACTTCACCTCCGCAACATGTCCAAAATACGTCTGTTCCTAACCCCAGAAACCACTAAGCAACTCATTCACTACCTCATTATATTACGCCTTGACTACTGTAACTCCCTCCTCATCAGCTTACCTCACCGCAGGCTATCCCCGCTTCAGTCTATCTTGAATGCTGCAGCCAGACTCATCCACCTTACTCACCACTCCGTATCCGCCACCCCTCTCTGCCAATCCCTCCACTGGCTTCCGATTGCCCAACGGATAAAATTCAAAATGCTAACATTGACATATAAAGCTTTTCATAATATTGCCCCAAACTACATCACCGATCTGATATCCAAATACCACCCAAAACGTACTCTCCACTCCTCACAAGACCTCCTACTCTCTAGTTCCCTGGTCTCCTCTTCCCATGCCTGTCTCCAGGACTTCTCCAGGGCTTCCTCCATCCTCTGGAAATCCCTACCCCAATCCATCAGATTATCACCTACTCTCCTCACCTTTAGGCGCACTCTGAAAACCTTCAGGGAAGCCTACCCCGCCCTCAGCTAATTACTGAACTCCTCCACTCTTCCTACCACTCCATCCCCCACAACTATTTCCTCCTGTATCACTATCCCTTCCCTCCTAGATTGTAAGCTCCAAGGAGCAGGGCCCTCGAACCCCTCATGTATTGAATCATATTGTTACTGTACTGTCTCATGTACTGTCTCCCATTATAATGTACAGCGCTGAGCAAACTGTTGGCGCTATATAAATCCTGTATAATAATAATAATAATAATAATAATATGTGATTTTGTGCACTCCTGCTGCCCTGTAGCAGTATATCTGCTATAGGGCAGCGGGAAAGCAGTTAATACACTGAGTGTGGATATGGGTACTGAGCTTCTAGGCCTATAACAGCAATATGTCATGAAAAACAGGCCCCTATTTTTTCATTTGTACTGTGTTGATTATGACTTTAGATAGTCAGCTCCTCAGCCTAAAACAGCATATAGTTGCAATACAAAACTTTTGATTGTGTTTTGATTTATGAAGGTGAACTACCTTTGTTTTAAATAGTGGTGGGCAGAATGACGCCCAAGATTCAGTCTGTCATGTAGTAGTCAGTACCCTGACAGGTTTTTTTTTGTTATCAATCACCAGTAATCCCAGGTTTGAAGCATTGCTTCACACAAAACAGGGAAAATGTCACAGTATACACCTTCCTATTGTGTTTGCAAAGCAGAGTCATGCCTTTGCATAATTTGTTTTTACATTTAGTACTGAGTTTGCTGAGTCATTGTTCTTGACTTTCAGCCAGTGAATGGCACATTGTGAAATGTAATCCTAGAAGGTGGAAAATCTACCTAGAAAAAAAACAGATGTGCCAAGTACATTCTTAAAATAGGCTAGACACTTGTTCTACTTTTTCTATAGCACGCAATATTTGGGCAAACTTCCCAGCAATTAGTTAAACCTCACACCTCTTAGGGAGGTTCCTGTGCTTTTTAGGAATTTATTAGACGTGCAATTCATTTAGTTACAAATCAAACTTTGGACGAAACGTTTGTGATTCGAAAGACTCAGATGTATCTGAATCACTGAATCACAATAGTAACAAATTTCAACAAATCCAAAATAAATTAAAGCAAAACAACAAATTCATTCATACTCACTGGTTTTATTCAGATTATTATTATTATAATACAGAATTTATATAGCACCAACAGTTTGCTCATCACTTTACAATATAAAGGGAGACAATACAGCAACGATACAGTTCACTACAAGAGGGTTAGGAAGGCCCTGCTCCTCGGAGCTTACAATCTAAGATGACATGATGCGATAGTTTGGGACTTTTGTTAATGTTTGAAGCATCCAAAATAACATATCGACATAAACAATCCATATTGATTCGGATCCATTTTTATTTTTTTCATTCATATTTTTCATTATTTTACAATAAATACAGTAAGAGTGATATAAGATGATGATTCCTATTTACTCGGTTTGGGTTGGATGGAGGTAGATCCATTAGGCATGTGTGTGCTGTACATTTTTATTTTCTCTCTGATACATTTGTTCGTTGAAAAATTTTGTTTCGTTATATTCATTTTGTTGACCCCTTAAGAAAAAACGTCAGCATTATTTACATGTAAGAAAAGCTCACTTCCATTTCCAGCTGTGCACGACCAAGTCACGTGGCCACGTGGAAGTTCTAATCTTAGCCTGAAAGATAGCACAGGAAAGTAGGCATCCTTGGTCTCCAACATGGTGAATGATCTATCTACAGTTGTGACCAAAATTATTCAACCCCCACTGAAATTGAGTGTTTTGGCCAGTTTGACATTGCTTTTGATCATTCAGTCATCTTGCTTACATTTACATTAAAGAGGCACTTGTAGGTCAGACAAATATAACATAACAGTTATAATGAAATAACCACAAATGTCTTTTCTGTGCTCACAGCATTATCAGTTTTATTCAACCCCCAAGTGACATTCAATCTTAGTACTTAGTACAGCATCCTTTTACAGTTATAACAGCTTTTAAACGTGAAGCATAGCTTGACACAAGTGTCTTGCAGCGATCTACGGGTATCTTCGCCCATTCTTCATGGGCAAAGGCCTCCAGTTCAGTCACATTCTTAGGCTTGCGCACTGCAACTGCTTTCTTTAAGTCCCACCAGAGGTTCTCAATCGGATTTAAGTCTGGTGACTGCGATGGCCACTCCAAAATGTTCCAGCCTTTCCTCTGCAACCATGCTCTAGTGGACTTGGAGGTATGCTTGGGATCATTGTCCTGTTGAAAGGTCCAACGTCTCCCAAGCCTCAGGTGTGTGACGGACTGCATCACGTTTCCATCCAATATCTCCTGGTACTGAAGAGAATTCATGGTACCTTGCACACGCTGAAGCTTCCCTGTACCTGCAGAAGCAAAACAGCCCCAAAGCATGATTGACCCTCCACCATGCTTCACAGTAGGCAAGGTGTTCTTTTCATCATAGGCCTTGTTCTTCCTCCTCCAAACATAGCGTTGATCCATGGGCCCAAACAGTTCTAATTTTGTTTCATCAGTCCACAGAACACTATCCCACAACTTTTGTGGTTTGTCCACATGGCTTTTGGCATACTGCAGTCGACTCTTCTTATTCTTTGGAGACAGCAAGGGGGTACGCCTGGGAGTTCTGGCACGGAGGCCTTCATTACGCAGTGTGCGTCTTATTGTCTGGGCTGAAACTTCTGTACCCACATCTGACAAATCTTTTCTCAGTTCCTCAGCAGTCACACGGGGACTTCTCTCCACTCTACGCTTCAGGTAGCGCACAGCAGTCGAAGTCAGCATCTTCTTTCTGCCACGACCAGGTAGCGTTTCAACAGTGCCCTTTGCCTTGAATTTGCGAATGATGCTTCCTAAGGTGTCTCTTGGTATGTTTAACATCTTTGCAATCTTCTTATAGCCATTGCCCTTCCTGTGAAGAGAAATCACCTCTTCTCTTGTCTTCCTGGACCATTCTCTTGCCTTCACCATGTTTGTAACCACACCAGTAAATGTCTAGAAGGAGCTGAGTATCACAGTCATTTTAAAGCTGCCTAATTGGTGCTTATTATGCTTGATTGCTGCTCGGTGACATCCACAGGTGTTTTCAATACCTGATGGAAAGCACCTGTATGAACCTCTGTTCTTCAGAGTGGTAGTCTTTAAGGGGTTGAATAATTGTGGCAATGAAGAAACCACATAAGAACCATTTACTACTGTATTACATAAACAATTGATGTCATTTTAGTTGCATTTGGGTAGTTACAACGTCCTTGTAGGATTTGATTCTGAATACAATTCCAAATGTACACTATAGTCCCTAAACCCCTTTACAGCATTGGGGGTTGAATAATTTTGGTCACAACTGTATACTCTGTAAAATGGCACTGGTCACCAGGCAATAACACAACAATGGGCAGGTATGAAGTACTGACATGGTCATCGCAGCCCTCTTCCCTTTGAGAAAGGTCAGGTGATGAATTGCATCAGGGGCGTGGGACACAGATGGAAACCTAACATGAGCTACTCCTGCATGTAACTGATGCAATGTTTTTTAAGGGGGCAATCTATGTATTAAAGAAGCGATTACTCTTTTTGCACTGGATTTAGTTCACTATATTTATGTTGTTTAAATAAAGGGGAATGGTTTTTACAATATACTGCACTATGAGAGCTGTTTTGTTTTTTTGAGCTGATACTGCAGGAGGAGGAGTTGGCAGTATATGGTGAAGTGAAGATTGATATATCTGGTGAAAACAAGAGTACCAGCTCTATTTAAAAGGCAAAGTGCATATAGACCTTACTGTACAGTGGGTCAAATATATATGTGGCGCTACCCTCATGAGGGCTCCTGTGTTGTGGGTACCCCTAAGCTTCCCCCTGCGCAGCCAGGCAACACAGACTTGCATCCACAGACAGTGACCAGTCCATGAGCTTGGATTTGTTGTTTTATTAGGGGAATTCAACTTGGATAGGGGAATAGGGTTTATGGGATGCCCAACTTGGCATGGAAGGGGGACACTTCCCTTCTATGTACAAAGGCAGACCTGGACTAATATTTTCCTGAAAGCCGCCAGTCGTTGCGGATCAGTAGCAGCTGCCCTTTACGGGCGAGGAATTACTGTAGCAGCCCTTCAAAAATCACTATACTTCTCATAGGTACATACAGAGACGTCTTCTTTCCTCCTACAGTGCTGCTCCCAGCTCCGTAGTTCTCCTCCCTCCCTGCAGTCTTATGGGATACGTCACTGGTGCTGGAAGACTGAGGGACCATTCACAATGTATTGTATGGCGTGCACATGCGCCATGGGCAGCCGTTTGTAAAGTCACAAGCTGTCACAGCCAGGTGCCCACAGTTAAAGGGTAACTCCACTTTTGTTGAGGAAAAAAAAACATTCCCCTCTAGGTCATCAATGTACATTGCAAGGATTTTAACAAACGTTGTTGCAGATTCCTACCTTTTGTTATTCTGAAGAAATAGTTGTTTGTGTGTGTCCATGTGAAGAGTAAATCTGTATGGGAGTGATTTCATAATTATTAATCAGCTGCTGCACTTGCAGGGCTCTAATGGGGAGAGTGGTAGGGTCTGCATCCCTTTAGACTTGATTCCCTTTGAGAGTATCTCACCAAAAATTACTTTTGTGTTGCAGGGGATGTATCTTAGTCATCTAACGTCTGGGAAAATCAGTGAGCCAATTACACAAGCAGAAAATGGCATTTCTGGGGGGCGTTTTGTACACCAATTTTGTGCAGAACTCCTCCAGGTTGCTATATTGCATTGCATATTACAAACAATTACAGTGCTACAGATTGAAAATTAAAATGAATGAATTGAATGAAATGAAAATTAATTTTTAATAACATTCAATCACAATATGACTTGTTTCACAATTGTATAAGCTATATTATTATCTTTATTTACTATTGTTTTCCCATGAAAGTGGGATCGGTGCAAAAAACAACTCCTGGTGAGCATAGCACTGGATCATGGGACAGGTGAGTGCCTATTTATTAAAAGTCAGCAGCTACAGTTTTTGTAGCTGCTGACTTTTAATTCTCAGAAATATAACTGATGGTCCTCTTTAAGTATATATAAAGCCCATACCTTTTTTTTTCTAGTTTAGGGCAAAATAGGAAATGGCAAAGGTCTTATTCAATCTTTTTTTGGTTTTCTTGTCCTGTTGGGATTTCCCTCCACTGCATGCTAGAAATTTTCATTTCATTTAGGATGCATTTGTTCATTGAAGAATTTTCTTTCATCATATTTACGTTGAATCCTTTTCGGGATTCGTTTTTTGTATCTTCAGCAGTTTTTTTAAAAGATTGCTATACATTAGTTTTCGGTTTCAATATTTCGGGTGAATTCGTTATATATCTAAACCATTCAATACTTTTGAACGCAACAGAATAAACAATACAATATTTCAAACCTAAGAATTGCATTTGACTGTGGAACTGAACTGACTGAATGTGACATTTACAAATTCAATTTAAATCACAAATTTACTTAAACTTTATCAACCAAATTCAACATTTTTATTAATTTGCCAATGGGCCCCAATTACTATGGAATCATGAAACAAATGAAACTTTTTTAAATTTCATTATAACTTTTTTTTGTCCATCCAGAGATTCGTATATTATACATCCGCATCTTTGAAAATCACATTTTGTCCGAAAAATTGATTAATTGTGAAACAAAATACTCATGTCTGCCCTTCACTTCATGTCCTTATGACACAACAGGAAATGACAGAAAATATCTCTAACCTCCTGTTCTGGTGAAACATGTAAATGGCATTTCTGTTTGATTTCTGTTATCAGTTGTAATGGGTATTAGGACAAATAGAGATGGTGAAAATCCTAAGTGGCAAATGGAAAGCTGATAGAGGACCTAGCTGTTTCCTACTCTGTCCAATACTATAAAAGCAGTTTGTTTTTTTCCATAATGGACATAAACATATACTTTATATATAGGGAACATCTATAAATGCTAAGTGGACCTCAGCAGGAACCTAAAATGTATATTTTGTCTTGAATTGACCCAGAAAACAGCAGTGCACATCCAGTACCTAGGCATACCTGTGCATTAAAGTACACCTGTGCACAAACTATGGACATTACACTATTAAAATGTAGCCAGGTACTGGCATAAAGCCTCTCTAAGAAAAGGTTACCTGAACTACACTAAACTGTTGTTGGACAACAGGTCCCAGTATGTCCGCCTACTGTGATTCTATTGATTTTAATTGCTCTCCTCTGATTGGTCAGGTGCCAGAGGGGAAAGTGTGCTGAAAAGAGAATAATGAGATATGTAGTTCCATCATGCTTGGGTGGAACTGCACTTTGTTAAGAAGAAACTACAGCTCCCAAGGGTCCTAGCAACTGGGGAGGAGGGAGAGAGATAACTTTTAAAAACTGTCCGATAAGGTTTGGCGCCAAATAGGAGAAGGCAGCAGGTGCTTGGGATGGAGTGCTGAGTCTGCTAGCATCTGTCTTCCAGTGCAGCCTACATCCAGAGACACAGAGCAAGATCGCCAGTCTACACTCAGCTGTTTCAGAGACACAGAGAAGTATAACCAGTCTGTTCCCAGTTGTCCCAGAAATGCCAAGTGAGTTCGCCAAAGTCATTGCATCAGTTCATGAGGGGCCCCTGTGCCACCAATACCTAGAGCTAAAATAAAGGAATTTGGTGCACTCTTCAGCAGACATTGATACCCTAGCACATAGCCCTATTCAGTCCACTCTCAAGACTATTGTCCAAACCCCCCTGAACTGCACCTTCTGACGCAGTAACACCATTTGATATTTCCCCTTCCCTCAGGGAACTTATTGTAGCTCTTACTGGTTTAAGGTCTTCCTTGAGTTAAACTCTCCTCCATGTACCCTTTCTGCTACAGTTGCCTTCCTGACTTTAAGCGTTTGAAAACTATTGTGCTTTACCACTGTGCACCACCCTAAGGGCCCCAACCAAGCTGGCAAGACCAAATTATTATTATTTTTTTCTTTGCATATATATATATGGTATATCCACTCCTACAGACTTTACCATCCAAGCATTACTTTTTATTGGGGGTTGTTTGACTTTAAGTGGTTGAAAACTATTGTCTACTTTGTTTTACAACTGTGCACCACCCTAAGAGCCCCAACCAAGCTAGCAAGACCACATTCTTTTTTTTTTACATATATATTCACTCCTACAGACTTTATCATACAAGCCTGTACTTTTTATTGGGGGTTTTTTATTGTGTATGCAGTAAACTCCTGCAGGCAGACTTGAAGCAGGTCACTCCAGGGGGTCTGATGGTGCTGTAGCCTCCAGAGGAATTGGTACTATATTTCTTTGCTGCCATCATTACACCTTTTCTGGCTGGTGTAAGCTGACGTGAGTGTCTAGTGAAAGCCGGGCCCGGCTATTCTTTGCCTTATTGTTCATGAATATTTGTAGCATAGAGGGGCCATTGCATTCTCTTGTGCATTGTCTTGATTGGCAGTCACAGAGGTCACATGACTGGAAAGCTCACTATCACAAACATGCATCGGTAACTTTCCTGTACCTGCAAGAAACTGTGCTGGGAGCCCACAGGGCACGTGATCTCAGCACAGAAAATGTTTACATAGGGCCACATATATGCAGCCTCTCTGCGTTAAAGCAAAGTTCAAAGATGTCAGTATTGTGATATTCTATGGATCTATGCTTTCTGCACCTCTCTCTGCTGCTTGATAATTTCTCCATCAGTCATCAGATCACCAGTCATGCAATTCTTACATGAGGAAGCAAAGCCCTGTTCTACCATATAGAGACACAGGGGTTTATTTACTAAAGCTGGGGAGTGCAAAATCAGGCTCACTTCTGCATAGAAACCAGTCAGCTTCCAGGTTTTATTGCCAAAGCTTACTTGAACAAGCTGAGGTTAGAAGCTAATAAGTGAGCCCGATTTTGCACTCCCCAGCCTTAGTTAATAAACCCCACAATGCTGATCAAGGTATGGTAAGTAAGTAATGGGGAAAAGATCAGTTGCTGGGAGACCCCCAGAAATACTGATGACTAGTCCTTTGCCCCTCACCTGATTTTTTTTTTTTGAAGCAGTTAAGGTCCTCTTTAAGCATCAAACATTGCCATCCTAGAAAAGGACAAATATTTCACTTTGGATGTAATGAGCACAAAACCACAATTTGTTTTTTTTTTTCAAAACATGCATGTATATAATTACATACGCATATACTTAGAAAACCACATACTTCTTTCAACATGAGAAAATTACAACCACCTTTTGTAAACAAATATCTTTTATTACCATTGATACAATTTCAGTGCACCTCTCTCAGCAAATTGTTAATACATCTCTTCAATAACAGTTTAAAACCTCTTCCAGACCGCCCTATAGCAGAATTACTGCTACATGGCAGCACGGGTGCGCAAAATCACACACATATGTATATATACATACAGTCATGGCCGAAATTGTTGGCACCCTTGATATTTTTCCTGAAAATCAAGTATTTCACACAAAAAAGGTATTGCATTAACACATGTTTTGCTATACACATGTTTATTCCCTTTGTATGTATTGGAACAAATATAAAACAGAGGCAGAAAAGCAAATATGACATAATGTCACACAAAACCCCAAAAATGGGCTGGACAAAAGTATTGGCACCCTTAACTTAATATTTGGTTGCACACCCTTTGGAAAACATAACTGAAATCAGTCGCTTCCTATAACCATCAATAAGCTTCTGACACCTCTCACCCGGAATTTTGGACCACTCTTCCTTTGCAAACAGCTCCAGGTCTCTCTTATTGGAAGGACACCTTTTCCCAACAGCAATTTTAAGATCTCTCCACAGGTGTTCAATGGGATTTAGATCTGGGCTCATTGCTGGCCACTTCAGAACTCTCCAGCGCTTCTTTGCCATCCATTTCTGAGTGCTTTTTGACGTATGTTTGGGGTCATTGTCCTGCTGGAAGACCCAGGATCTTGGACGCAAACCCAGCTTTCTGACACTGGGCCCTACAGTGCGACCCAAAATCCTTTGGTAATCCTCAGATTTCATGATGCCTTGCACACAGTCAAGGCACCCAGTGCCAGAGGCAGCAAAACAACCCCAAAACATCATTGAACCTCCACCATATTTTACCGTAGGTACTGTGTTTTGTTCTTTGTAGGCCTCATTCCGTTTTCGGTAAACAGTAGAATGATGTGCTTTACCGAAAAGCTCTATCTTGGTCTCATCTGTCCACAAGACGTTTTCCCAGAAGGATTTTGGCTTACTCAAGTACATTTTGGCAAACTGTAGTCTTGCTTTTTTATGTCTCTGTGTCAGCAGTGGGGTCCTCCTGGGTCTCCTGCCATAGCGTTTCATTTCATTTAAATGTCGACGGATAGTTCGCGCTGACACTGATGCTCCCTGAGCCTGCAGGACAGCTTGAATGTCTTTGGAACATGTTTGGGGCTGCTTATCCACCATCCGGACTATTCTGCGTTGCAATCTTTCATCAATTTTCCTCATCCGTCCACGACCAGGGAGATTAGCTACAGTGCCATGGGTTGCAAACTTCTTGATAATGTTGCGCACTGTGGACAAAGGCAAATCTAGTTCTCTGGAGATGGACTTGTAACCTTGAGATTGTTGATATTTTGCCACAATTTTGGTTCTCAGGTCCTCAGACAGTTCTCGTCTCCTCTTTCTGTTGTCCATGCTTAGTGTGGCACAGACAGACACACAATGCAAAGGTTAAGTGAACGTCTCTCCTTTTTATCTGCTTTCAGGTGTGATTTCTATATTGCCCACACCTGTTACTTGCCCCAGGTGAGTTTACAGGAGCATCACATGCTTGTAACATTCTTATTTATCCGCAGTTGTGAAAGGGTGCCAATACTTTTGTCCAGCCCATTTTTGGAGGTTTGTGTGACATTATGTCGAATTTGCTTTCTTTCCTCCCTTTTTTTGTTTTGTCCCAATACACACAAAGGGAATAAACATGTGTATAGCAAAACATGTGTTAATGCAATACGTTTCGTGAGAAATACATGATTTCCTGGAGAAATATCAAGGGTGCCAACAATTTCGGCCATGACTGTATATATATGTATATATATATAGATATACACACATGATTTTGCATTTCCGGGTGGGGGGCCCATGCGCGCCCTACCCGCGCCAACATTTGCAGCCGCGGCTGTCAATCACCGGGTCCCGACCGGTGATTACTCGTTGGTGCTCGGTGATTGCTGAGGATTTCCAACGGGAGGAGAACTGTTTGTATATAAAACAGTTCTCCTCCCTATCAGCTCGTGGACACTGCTTTGCATGGCTGTGCGCAGCACAGTCATGCAAAGTAGTGTGCTTACAGTGAAGCACAAACATACGGCCCCCCTTGTAAAACAGCACACAGTTATCGCTTTGATTGCCCATTATGTTAACCCCTTCCTGCCCAGTGTCATTAGTACAGTGTCAGTGTTTTTTTTTCTAGCACTGATCACTGTATTGGTGTCACCGGGGATGTCAGTGACACCAAATCAGTTCCCCCCAGTGTCAGAATGCCCGCCGCAGTCCCGCAGTCCTGTTATAAGTCACTGATCTCTGCCATTACTGGTAAAGAAAAAAAAATTAAAAATCCAGTATATATACACCGCCATTTGTAAAGGCTATAACTTTCATGTAAACCAATTATTTTGTAAACCATTAAACACGTATTGGGATTTTTTTTTAGCAAAGACATGTAGCAGAATATGTTTTGGCCTAAATTTATGACGAAATTTGATTTTTTTTACTGGACATGTTTAATAGCAAAAAGTCAAAAATATAGTTTTTTTCTCAAAATTGTCGGTCTTTTTTTTATGGTGCAGAAAATAAAAAACGCACAGGCGATCAAATACCACCAAAAGAAAGCTCAATTCATGGGAAAAAAATACATAGATTTCATTTGGGTGCAGCGTTGCATGACCACGCAATTGTCAGTTAAATTAACGCAGCGCCATAATGCAAAAAATGGCCTGGTCAGGAAGGGGGTAAATCCTCAGGAGGGCAAGTGGCTAATATTGTTGTAGTATATATAAAATATAGTATACACATTATATAAAATATAGTATAAGCATTGCTAGCATCCTGTATTACTACAGTCATCTTGCCGCTAACATATCATCATCCGTAGCCTAATATTTACAGTATATTGGTGCTGTACATTTAAGGCACTCTTTTTGTCTTGAAGAAAACTACCAACATTCGTTGTACCAGGAAAGGAATGGCACAACAACCCAGAACATCAGGAAAGCTTGAAAATTCTGGCTCTGTAACATAAAATGTATAACAGTTAAAACTCAGAACTGCAAAAAAAAATCTATCTATCTATCTATCTATCTATCTATCTATCTATCTTTCTATCTATCTATCTATTCTTTTATAAATAATATAATAATAAATGTTATGCTTTCTTTTATCTTTGAGCTGTTCTTGCCGATTGTATGAAAAGTAGCTGCAGTTAGAGAGACCACAAAATGTTACAGTTGTCACCAGAACACCTGTTCCAGTGACAACTCTCTAATAGAGAGATTACGCACTTTAGTGAAACTTCCTATCCCTTCTTGCTGTGTTTCCTGAAAAGGCAGTGAAGGTACATCTCCCTAATATGACACAGGCAGAAACAAAACGATAGGGATGTTCTTACTCTATTCAAAACTAAAAAAACTGGTTACACATGACATACTTTAATACCATTTTTGGAAGCTGATGGCCAGTGTTGGTTGCTTAAAGCATTTGTAAAAGTTCAGATTTTCAAATTTCAAAAAGAAGTTCAAAAAGTTTTCTGTTTTTCTAAATAACAAACATATCATACTTATCTGCTCTGTGCAATGTTTTTGCACAAAGCAGCCCCTATCCTCTTCTCAGGTTCCCCACCAACGCTTTTGACCCCTGCCTTCTGCTGAGTGCCCCAATAGCACCTACAGCCTTCCGAACTACTATAAGCAAATTCATAATTACTCCACTGTACGCCAATATTTTCTAAATATGAGAGTTATGTGTATTTTTACCTAAATCTTGGGGGTCTGGTAAAAAATAAATCACTGTGAAAATGTCCCAACATTCTCATAAAAGTCAGGAAAAATACCAGTAATGTTTGTAATATATTTGAAATGTCAGTTACAATTTACTGCCTTTCACAAGCAAATATAACATTCCCTAACATTTGATCCTAGGAGAGAATAGCCGTAAGAACATTTGACCAGAAAAGTTATACATTCGACCATTAGAGGAAACACTAGCACTATAGGCTAAGGGCTAACAGCCCCATTTGATCAGAAAAGGAAATAACATAAGCTGGACTTCTGCAATGTAAAAAGATTCCTGTGCTCACCACCAACAGTGTAAGAAACCTACTACTGCAGAGAGTGAACCAGGGGCGGACTGACAACTCATGGGGCCCCCGGGCAATAGGGGATCATGGGGCCCCTGTGTCCTTGCCCAAACTAAAAAAAGACTATGAAAAAGGTACCAAGGACATTTCATGGGGCCCCCTACTGACCCCGGGCCCTCGGGCAGTGCCCGAGTTTCCAAATGGTCAGTCCGCCCCTGGAGTGAACTGTTCTACAGAATTGACACACTGCTGCAAAGTCAGAACTCTGTTGTGTTAGGTTATTTTCTCTGTTGGTTGAATGTTTTTTTACATCTTCTGGTCAAATGTTCTTAACCGCCTCCTGCCCACCATATAAGATAATGACGGGAGGGCGGTGATTCTCTCATTCTGGGAGGATGTCATATGACGTCCTCCCACTCTAAGCAGGGATGTATTTAACACAAGGCAAACAAGGCATTTGCCTAGGGCAGCATTTTTCAGGGGGGGCAGCACTGCCCCTTGGAAGAAGAGATGGAAGAAGGGACACACACGACATGGAGACCTGGTGGGTTCCGAGAGAAGCTGCGGGTTTCATGACGGTGTATGCACAACCCAACTCTCATTTCCGGGGATGTCCAAAGCTGTGAAGGTTAGTGTCTTTCTCTTTCTCGCCATGGGGGATGGTGGCTGGTGTATGGGGGCAGTGGCAGCACAAAACCTAAATACAGCACTGACTCTAACTGCTCATGCACGCCCCTGGGGGCGCACGGTGTTGCGATCGGTCATGCGCTGTGTCCTTGGGACACAATGGATCACCGATCAGAGTAAAGATCTGTCATGTCATCAGCTGTGTCCAATCACAGCTGATCGCAAGTAAACAGGAAATGCCGTGCTCCTGACAACACATGAGGAAAGGAGAGCCGGTAATCGGCATTCCTCAAAGGGGACATCTAAACTGATCATCAGGGCACTGATCATCAGTGTAGTCCCATCAGTGCCACCTATCAGTGCCACCTGTAAGTTCCCATCAATGTCACATGCCTGTGCCCATCAGTGCACATCAATGCCACATATCAGTGCTCACCAGTTCACATCAATGCCACATATCAGTGCCCATCAGAGCTGTCTTTCAGTGCCCACAAGCGATGCCTGTCGCCTATCAGTGCCCATCACTGCAGCCTCATTAGCACACATAAGTGAAGGAGAAAAATTACTTTTTTACAAAATTGTATAACAAAAACTAAGAAAAACTTTTTTTTTTCAAAATTTTCAGTCTTTTTTAGTTTGTTCAGCAAACAATAAAAACCAAGAGGTGATTAAATACCACCAAAAGAAAGCTCTGTCTCAAAAAAATTATACAAATTTTGTTTGGGTGCAGTGTTGCATGACCGTGCAATTGTCAAAGTGTGACAGCGCTGAAAGCTGATAATTGGCCTGGACAGGAAGGGGGTATAATTGCCCTGTAAGCAAGTGGTTAAGGCTATTGTCACTAGAATTGAATGTTCGGAAATGTTACATTCACCCGGCAGAAGGCAACAACTACAAAATTACATATTATATACCTTACAGGTACAGCTCACTACTGCTCTCTCTACTTATACATGGTGACTGGTCTTGTAGCTGCTTCTTCCTGTTCTTGTGGTGGAATTGAATTTGGTGGTGGTGCTTACCGTGGAACTGGAAGTGGCAGAGATGTTACTGGTCCTCACTGTGGAAGTGGAAGTGGCAGAGGTGTTAGTGGTCCTCACTGTGGAAGTGGAAGTGGCAGAGGTGTTAGTGGTCCTCGCAGTAGAACTGGAAGTGGCAGAGGTGTTATTGGTCCTCGCAGTGGAACTGGAAGTGGCAGAGGTGTTAGTGGTCCTCGCAGTGGAACTGGAAGTGGCAGAGGTGTTATTGGTCCTCACAGTGGAACTGGAAGTGGCAGAGGTGTTAGTGGTCCTCGCAGTAGAACTGGAAGTGGCAGAGGTGTTAGTGGTCCTCGCAGTAGAACTGGAAGTGGCAGAGGTGTTATTGGTCCTCGCAGTAGAACTGGAAGTGGCAGAGGTGTTAGTGGTCCTCGCAGTGGAACTGGAAGTGGCAGAGGTGTTAGTGGTCCTCGCAGTGGAACTGGAAATAGCAGAGGTGTTAGTGGTCCTCACAGTGGAACTGGAAGTGGCAGAGGTGTTAGTGGTCCTTGCAGTGGAACTGGAAGCGGCAGAGGTATTAGTGGTCCTCGCAGTGGACCTGGAAGTGGCAGAGGTGGTAGTGGTGGAACTGGTTGTGTTGCTGGCCCCTGACATATATGAAAGTGTTGCACTGCCGACATTAGTCCAAAAAACCTTCTCTGTTTGTACAACTGTGGCTCTGAAAAAAATAGCTTTGTAAATATTTAGAGTTAACACCACCTTTCTCTTTACCCAAAGATATTCTGCAAATACGCAACATATTTGGTTGCTAAGCAATATCCTCTAGAGAGGCACTATTTACCTTAAAAGTGTTTAGTATATTAAAAAAGAATATTGTGTGTGCTGCTATGATATGGTATGGTATAGTATACAGGGCCAGTGCTTCCACTAGGCAACCTAGGCAGCTGCCTAGGGCGCACTGCCACTTAGGGGCACAGCGCAGGCCAACACTCTACACGAGGGGTTTGAGGGCCCTGCTCCTTGGAGCTTACAATCTAGGATTAATGATCTTCCATCTGAGGGGAGGGGTGGAACGTTTGAAGAAGAAAGGACAGAGGAAGATGTCGGGTGTCTGGGGCCAGTGTAGTAGCTGAGCTGCTGTTCCTGCCAGTGTTCCTCTCAGACACAGTCCCTTACTTCAAGCCGAGTGGAGGGTGCTGATCACTGTGGTGTTTCAGTCCTTCTCTTCCCATTCATCAGCAGAGTCAAAACTGTGCCTGCGGAGAAAGGTAATGTCTGTCTGCATGTGTGTGTGTAAGCCAGCTGGCTATCCATCACATGTGCAATGTGTCAGTGAGTGATGACATCATCACCATCCCAAAGCCTGCTCTTCTAGTGCCTGCTGGGCCTGCTCATCTGTTTGTGTGTGCACTCACTGCAACTGTCACCCTGCCACTGCCAGCCACAGGTACAGTCTGTCCGTGACACTGATTTTGTCTTTAATATTGGTGCTGGTGGCATCTTATGGCACTTATTTTTGCAAATTAAAAGCAATTTAGCAGTTTCATGATTTTCTACTGTTTTTTTTTAAAAATGTATTAATTTTTTTTATCTGTTTTTTTTGGAGGGGGGGTGCAAGTAGCTGGTCTTGCCTAGGTGATTGCCTAGCACCCACCCTGATAGTATAGTATAGTCTCCCCCCTTATGTAATGATTTACTAAAGGCAAATACACTGTTCATTTTGCAAGGGAAGTTGCATTTGCAAGGAAATTTTCCCCAGAGCTCAGTGAAATTTCACTTTGCAAAGAATATCCAACCACATGCAGGGACAATAAAAACTGCATTTTTGCTTGCACATGATTGGCTGCTGAAAGTCAGCAGAGAGTCAGCAAAAAAATTACAGTAAAAACCCTTCCTAACCCTATTCAAAATGAAAAAAAAAATTGCCTTTAGTTACATTTTAATATAAATCCAAAGAATGACAGCGCTACTACTATCTCTCTATAACTTTTCAAAATAATCCCAGATGCTATTCAAGTCACTTGTTGCTCTTGCATATCAAACTGTGGCAGCAGTCCAAAGAAAACCTTAAAGTATAGCTAAAGGATAGAGTTTTGGTTAGAACAGATGGATTAGAATTCCTGTCAGGTTTTTACTGCTGTCTGTTCCCCTCCGCTAGGGAGACTCTCCCTCTCTATTTGTCCTGTTTACTGTTATTACAGAAAGTGAAAGGAAAAGATAATCCTGAATTTTGAGATGTCACCAGAAGAGAAACAGTGGGGGAATCCTCCAAACACTAGTTCTGCTGACCCTAGTGACAACCAAGGATTCTATCACTTTGGAGGGATTTTCTTTCACTTTCTGTTTGGCTATGGAAAAGGATATAAAGTTAAATTTCCCGAATGGGACACAGATGGGGTTATAACCCTCCCTTACTCTATCTACTTTTTAGATACAAAAGAAGTGGATTGAAGGATGCAGTGGGGTTGATTTACTAAAGGTTAGTAAAAGTGGTAAAGCTTCACTTTGTAAAGAATACCGTATTAGATGAAAGTAAATAAAAAAAAACTATAGCATTTTTGCTTGCACATGATTGAATGATTGGAGCTTTACCACATTTACTAAGCTCTGGGGAAAATTAGTGCAATTGCATTTGCAAAGTGTACAGTGTGTTTGCCTTTAGTAAATCAACCCCACTGCATCCTTCAATCCACTTCCTTTGTATCTAAAAAGTAGATAGAGTAACAGAGGGTTATAACCCCAGTGTGTTAAGTTTGTTCCTGGACTGCTGTCATGGTTAGGCTTTTAACCTCCTAACGGTAATCCCAAGTGTAGCTCGGGGTAAAATTTCTATACCAAAAGCGGTAACCCCGAGCTACACTCGGGCTTACCTTGCGGCGTTGCTCTGGGGGTCCCTGCAGCACTTACCTTGTCCTTCGCTCCCGCGATGTGTCCCCTGCAGCGTCCCCGGCCATCTCCTCCGGCCGATGCCGGCATCCGGCTTCTGTGTTCCGGTCCCTGTGACGTCGGGACGTACGGGCGGCGGAACCGGCGGGAAATTTGAAATTTTTAAAAAATTTCATTTTTGCTGTCATTGCTGTTTCAATGCATTTCACATATATTTTGTCCCTACTGCTTTGTCCTGCGCCCTGCCTGCATTTTGACTGTTATTTCTGCCTGGAAACTTAGAAAAGTCCATGTCGTTCAAAAAGCGTCCCTTTACGTCAAAAGCGGTTTTAGAACAGCTATAGAACAGCGATAGTAAATCAGAACCACTTGCAGAATTGAGTGATAATGATTCGTGGGGAAATTCGTCATCAGACACTGAAAACGATTTTGCAACTTGTGCGAATGTGCGAATTTGCCTCTGTATTTCAAATTTCAGTGTTTTCAGTTTGATTATATTATTGAATTAAATTTATTATTATTATATTATTATTTTTTATGATTATTTATTAGATTATAATTTATGATTTCGTGTTTCAAATTTTATCATATCCGGAATGTTTAATAGACTCTTGTTCGTACAGATTTCAGTGAGTTATTCCTAAAAATTACAGCCTACAATAAAAAACTACATATTTCCATGCAAACAAATGGTACCGCTTTCAGCACAAAAAATCGGAAAGAATCATACCGCCAAGGAGATTAAGGGCTCAATTATCCCCCCACCCCCCTGTTACAGCACCGCCCATCAAATGAAACCCATTCAAGTGAATGGAGCCATGTCGGCCTAGTGGTTCAGACTTTTAGGGATTAAAGCAAACAAATGCCTCTTTGCCACCTGTTAAATATTGCATATCACTTTTCAGAGGGCTAACACAAGTGTAAAGAGCAAAAGTAACTTAAAATAGTATCCGGAATTATTTTGATCTTGAAAACTTTTAGGCCCCCCCTGCACACAGGTGGCCTAGCCAGCGCTGGATTAAACTCTACGGAAGGCCCTGGCAGTCAAAACTTTGGGGACCCCTTGCAGGTTTCTTGTGCACCAGTGAGGTAATATTGAATTAAGTAGTGTGTATGCCGGCCGCTAGATGGAGATGACCACCACTGCTGTACATTACACATACATTAATACAGTATTTTTTCTATAGAGTCTTTAACCTCCTTAGCGGTATTCCCGAGTGTAGCTCGGGGTAACATTTCAGTACCAAAAGCGGTAACCCCGAGCTACACTCGGGAATACCATGCGGCGCTGCTCCGGCATGTGTTCTTCACTTACCTTACCCTGCGCTCCCACGATGTGTCCCCTGCAGCGTCCCCGGCCATCTCCTCCGGCCGATGCCGGCATCCGGCTTCTGTGTCCTGTCCCTGTGACGTCGGGACGTACGGGCGCCGCCGCCGCCGGCGGCGGGAAATTTAAAAATTTTAAAAAATGTCATTTTTTTTTTTTTCATTTTACACAGTAAAACATTGCTGTTTCAACCTATTTCACATACATATTGTCCCTAGTGCTTTGTCCTGTGCCCTGCCTGCATTTTGTCTGTTCTTTCTGCCTGGAAACTGAGAAATGTCCATGGCGTCCAAAAAGTGTCCCTTTAGGTCAAAAGCGGTTTAGATCAGCTAGAGAACAGCGATAGTAAATCAGAACCACTTGCAGAATTGAGTGATAATGATTCGTGGGGGAAATTCGTCATCAGAAACTGAAAACGATTTTGCGACTGAGCTCAGCAATGTGCGAACTTGGCGCTCTATTTCACATTTCAGTGTTTTTGGTTTGATTATATTATTGAATTACATTTTTTATTATTTTTATATTATTTTTATGATTATTTATTAAATTATAATTTATGATTTTGTGTTTCAAATTTTATCATACCCGGGATGTTTACTAGACTCTTGTTCGGACAGATTTCAGTGAGTTTTTCCTAAAAATTACAGCCTACAATAAAAAAAATACATATTTCCATGCAAAAAAATGGTACCGCTTTCAGCACCAAAAATCTGAAATAATCATACCGCCAGGGAGGTTAATGTAAAATTTTTGTTTCTTTGAGTCTATAAATTTTTTCTGTTTTGTAAACAATTATAATTATAGGTTTCTTGCAAGAATATTATTTTGATCTGTTGTCGTGGGGCCCTTAAACGGTTGGGGCCCATAGGTCTTTGCCTTCTCTGCCTGTTTGGTAATCCGGCACTGGGATTAGCTGCTGTGCATTGATCCTGGATGTTTTAGTGCTCCCTAAGGCACAGATGCAGTGTCCAGCCCTACTATCTATTAAATCAAAAAGGCAAAACAATGTACCAAACGTTACTCGTGTTTAGGACCCTATGTATTCAGGGACCAATGCCTGGAATGCAGAATCCCTGCATTATGGACATCTGTCCCTGAACACATAGGGCCTTAAATGTGAGTACCACTCCGTACAGCATTCTGTCAGTCCAACCTTAGACTCTGGAAAGCTGCAGGCAGCAAGGCTGGACGCTGTACCTGTGCCCCTCGAGTGCATTAGAACACTAGGAGGGACGCACAAAGATTAAATCGCCCCCATATGTGCAAAGGGCAATAGCGAGAATGTGGGATGTGGGAGGGCTGCCATTCTTTGAGTTTATAATGGATCTTTTTTACAAGGTAATGCAATTTGTGTTGGCAGCTCCTGGAAGGGCTAGCAAGTAGAAGAAACTAATATAAAAGATAGTGAGCGCTCTCATAAATATCAGCAGCTAGAACACTTAAGGCAACCACAATGCCTCAAAAATATCAATATAATCTTAAAACAACATAGTGCAGCGCTTAACAAGGTGAAAAAGTCAATAAAGTAATAATCGAGCATCCACAGTGATTCACTGGAGAAATACGAATTCCCACGACATCCACTCTGTCAGATAACAGAAATGCGCACTCACCAGAAACGCATGGAATATGCGCATGTGTGATCATGCATCACAGGCAATGGGTACATCAGAGGTTAGGCAGCAGGCATCTCCCTCACGGTGGGTCATCACAGACTTTTTAATCTGGTCCAGGGGTCCCCTTAAGGTCAGCCAGGTGTTCCATACAAAAAACCTCCTCCCAGGATGGCAAAGTGCTTTCTCTGTGGGGATGATAGCTCCAAGAAGGAGCCCCAGAAAACAGATGCCAGAGATAGTGTAGTATTTCCAGAAAAGTAATCTTTATTCATATAAACAGGTCAGTGTGCATACTAAACATCTGGTGAAAATAAAGATATGCAGCTGTACTGACCCCAGTAATGATGACCGCCGGGCTTCCTCCACCGCCGGAGCCACGAGGAAGCCCGGCGGTCATCATTACTGGGGTCAGTACAGCTGCATATCTTTATTTTCACCAGATGTTTAGTATGCACACTGACCTGTTTATATGAATAAAGATTACTTTTCTGGAAATACTACACTATCTCTGGCATCTGTTTTCTGGGGCTCCTTCTTGGAGCTATCATCCCCACAGAGAAAGCACTTTGCCATCCTGGGAGGAGGTTTTTTGTATGGAACACCTGGCTGACCTTAAGGGGACCCCTGGACCAGATTAAAAAGTCTGTGATGACCCACCGTGAGGGAGATGCCTGCTGCCTAACCTCTGATGTACCCATTGCCTGTGATGCATGATCACACATGCGCATATTCCATGCGTTTCTGGTGAGTGCGCATTTCTGTTATCTGACAGAGTGGATGTCGTGGGAATTCGTATTTCTCCAGTGAATCACTGTGGATGCTCGATTATTACTTTATTGACTTTTTCACCTTGTTAAGCGCTGCACTATGTTGTTTTAAGTAGAAGAAACTATATGAAGCTGTTGGATCTTTGTTATATTGAATATTCAGAAGAATCTTACTTGATTTGAATATCTGCAGTGATGGACGTCGGTGCTACCCATGTCACCTGTAGGCTGGTCTTTCCAGAACTGGATGTGTGACTGACTGAACTCTGCAATTAAAGTATGAATCTAAATGTTTGCAATTTCATGATAATATAAACCATATACATAAAAACTGGAGGAAATAAGATTGCCTGTACAAATTAATTTTTTTTCTGTCATGTATATGCACAAAGCATTGAGTATTGCATTGCATGGGATGCAAAGTATTTGCTTATCCCTAGAAATGTGCACAATGAAAAAAGTTGTTTAATTTCAAACATTTTGTTTCAGCATATTTGTTTTGTTTTCTGAATTAGTTTTGTATATTCAAATTAGTTTAATATATTGGTTGTTCTGAATTAATTAATATTTTCGGAAAATTCAGAATAATTAGTTATGTAGTTATGTTATTTCAGTGACTTGCTTGCAACTTTGATGCCACTTGCTTGCAACTTCCACATGACTTGCTTGCGACTTTGATATTTTGTGACTTTGGCTTTAGCCAAACATAACAATACAGAGTAGGGGTTAGTTGCTAAAACTGGAGAGTGAAACATCCGGAGGAGCTGAAGTCAGAAGCTGATTAGCTACCATGCACAGCTGCACCAGTTTAAGTAAATCTACTCCAGTGTGACACATAATTTTGGATTTACAAAACCCTCTGAAGTCACAAAAGAATGAATGAATACAAATGTATTCGTTGTTTTCATTATAATTTATTTTGGATTCTTTGAAATGTGTTACTATTTTGATTTAGAAATTTGGATGCATCCCAGTCTTTTGAACAAAACAAATCACACATGTCTATTTAACACCTTGGCATTAATCCTGTAATATTTTATCCATTAGTGCAAGGAATGTAATTTCTATTATCCTTGTCTCATGTTGTTACATGCTTGTTAACTTTGCTTATCATGCAATATAAATATATATAAACATTTGGTTCCATGCATCTCAGTTAATTTATTTTTTTAAAGTGGTTATAAACCCTTAAGCCGGGTATACACTGTGAGTTATTTTTTCACTCAGTAGGTAAAATAAAATGCTGGTTTTCCAGCAGAACCAATCTAAAAATTGGCTTCTGTTGAACAAAGGGCTAAACACAGATCGAAATTCTGTTGGCCCCTGTTGAGCCTGCAGAATTTCAATCCTTGTGTACTAGGGTTGCCTAGTACCGAACACATATTAGTTACACAGGTTCTGAGGCTAATTTAACGCAAATAAGGCACTAAGTGATTTTGATTGCCACCTTAATCAGCCACAGAACCTGTGCAATTAAAATGTGTTCAGTTTTAAAGGGATGAGGTTACAAACCTATTGTTTACCCAGCTTTACTTATACTCAGTGAAGTGAATGGCCACATGTGATGCAAAGAGGTGAAGCAAATCCTCCTACATAAGTTGTGCCTTTTTAACTGCTCTATCTCTCCTCTACAGCTATATAAAACATACAGCTCAAAGGACTTTTCACAGTAGTAGAAGGCGGGGGGGATCTAATGTCACACACACTGCCCAGCTAGAGCACACTCCCTGAAGCCTGAAACATAAACATAAGCACAAAAAATCAGCCAATCAGCTGCAGCCATTGATCAGTATATCTGTCAAAATACAATGTCCTGGTGGGAATAGGGGTGGGGGGGGGGTTCTGACATACACCTTGTTTGTGATGATGAGGGAACTTGTTGGCTAAATGAAATAAGACCTGACAATGTATGGCCAACTTTATTCTGAAATGTAAACTATAGCGGTCCTCTCATCTGCTGTGCTGAGTAGCACTAGGAAGGGGGCAATTACATGTACTGGAAAAGCCGGAGTGGTAAAGGTGAAAAGATGATTGGTGGGATAATTTCTCCCATACACTCTCAGAGACTTATTGGTTGCTTTGTATGACTTACAATATAACATAAAATACATCACTAAATTTTACTGGCACTTTTTAGCTATAGTTAATTAGTGGCATGCATTAAATACATGTCTATACTCACAGCAGTTGTTGTGCAAGCAAGAGTCTGTGCATTCGATGTGGAAGTTTGGAAAGACCCCAAAGGGGTAGTGTTGCTGCCTGATCGGGCTTGGATTAGAAAACCTTTAAACTGAGTCGCACCATTACTGCTGGTGAGAGTAACTGCAAAATTAAAAGCAAACTGCAAAGTAATTACATTATAATATGCATGTTAGAAGATATGTATTTGACTTGAAATATTTTACCTGTAAATTAGTAGTGATGGTTGAGTTACTAAATAATGAAAGGGGGGGTGGGGAGTGACATCACAAGGAACACATAATATACAGTCAGGGAAATTTATAAAGAGTGTCTAGAATTCCAACGCTGCCACAAAACAAATGTCTGTGCAGGCAACAGATTCATGTACCTGCTGTAAAAAGGTACTTGAATCTTGGGCTTGCACCACAAATGGAGGTGCACCAAGGCCACAATGTGCATATGGATACCTTGGCCTCAGTGCAGCTGACCTTCCTCCTGCCTCTACCGAGACCACACAGATGGTGGGGAATTTTGCATCTGGGGGGATGGAGCCTGATGGGGATTCACAGACACTAGTTCCCCATTAGGTCCCCTCTCCTTGTGAGTGACAGCAGGCAGCGGGCAGGCATTAGCCATTCTATTGGCTATAGAATCGGTCCACTGCTTGCTGTCACTTACAAGGAGAGAAAGAGAACCTGAAAGGGAACTAGAGTCCCAGATTCCCCATCAGGCACTGCAGCATAACTAGTCCCCACTGCAATGTCACTGGTTGCTAGGAGGCTGTCGGCTGGAAAGAAGACAGTGTCCTTAACAACTAGTGACAGGGAGAGAGCACACTGCATACAGAGACAGGTACTCTGCCTCTTAATCTTTCATTACCTACAATTTTGTTATCTACAAACTGGAGGTAATTATTGAATTTGGTGCATTAATAGTGTCACATTGTGACAGTGGCACTATTAAGAATTATTTGAATCTGCAGCAACTGTTAACTACACAGGCAGTAGGTATTTGTAATCAGGAAGACCATTTTAAAGGGCCATAGCACTAGAAAAGCATCAGTAGGGAAATATTGAATTCCTCTGAGTATATGTAATGCTGCAGAAGACTGTTATAGAGTGTGGACATGCTATAGGAGACAATCAGAGATTGCGGACAAGCTAAAAGAGACATTAAGCTACTGTATACATACTACATGAGAACTTCATGCCCACCAATGTAAAGTGTTACTAAACCCACAACAGTAAAATCAGTCTGTATATGCAGTAAAACATACTTGTTATACTCACTGTGGAACCTAAGGGGTTAATTCTCTGCATTGTGTAAAAAGACTGTTTGATCCTGACTTCTCTGCCCCTCCTCTTGTTCAAATGTCCACGCTGATAAAAGAAACAGAACCCGCAGCCCTTCTGCACATGCTCAGTTTGGTGTGTATTGCTAAAGAGGTTTTTTTTTTTTTTTACTTGGGAGAGTGCATGTGATTACATGAGCCACTCAGCACTGTCCAGACAGAGGTCAGGGGTTCTACATCCTTCTAGAGCAAAAAGAAAACTCCTCCTACAAGCTTTAACCAGTGCTCTGCTGAAGTCACATGACTGCTCTAACTGATGAGAAAAGGTATTTAGCAGTTTATATTTGCTAGAATAATTGCATTTCTATGTTCTGTGTACTGTGGGAGACCAGATATAGTGAATGCAGGGTCCTGGGTTTAGTAACACTTTAAATTTATGAATTATATAGCTGCTGTGAGAATTAGCACCCCTGAGGTCACTTATCACACCACCTTGGCAGGTTTCTTCACTAGCTTCAGGGACTTCTGTCCTTGACACCACACAGAGACACATTTTTAGGGCACCATGAAGAACACTCTTTACCCTCCACCTGTTCCATATATTTTGCTTTCAACTTAGCGCGAAGGCATAACAGGAACCCACTGAACACTTTATTAAGGACTTGCACACTTGAGGTCCAGGTTAGCACTTGGGAAAACTTGTTTCACAATGTGCCTTGGAATAGGGACTCAACTGTGACAAGGAGCAAAACAGCCAGGAATCAATTTTCCTTTCTGATGGCAACCTCCATAGCAGGCCACCACCATTACCGCTTCTATACTGGCTGCTCTTCTTTTCATTCCAGAAATGTTTTCTCACGCATTGGCTTCCATCACATCATAGCAGTGTACTTCACTCCCCATTAGAATTCACTGCAGGAATATATACTTAAAGTAGAAGTTCACAAAAACTTAAGTGTAAACCTACTCACAGCCACATTCTAAAACTATTCTATTTAGCTCTGTAAATAAGAAATTGCCATACCTTTTCTGAAGTTGATGTGGTCTGGTGTCCAGCGGCCGATGCTGTGTGCAGGAGAGAACTGACAATGGCTGTGAAATGCCTGGGAAGTCAGGTCACCCATAGACTTACTATGGGGCTTCCATTGCCGCCTGCCTCTCCTGCACACACCTAGACACTGAAGCCGCTGCTGACAACTCAGTGTGGGACCAGACCAGAGTGGCTGCAGAACAGGTAAGTATAACAATTTCTTCTTTGCAAGGCTAGATTAGTTTTAGAATGTGGCTGCGAGTAGGTTTAGAGTTAGTTAGGTTTTGGGTGAACTTCTACTTTGAAGTATAGGTAAACCCTCACCTTGTCAAACAATCCATGCAGATTAAAATACACTGCTCAAAAAAATTTAAGGAACACTTTGAAAACACATCAGATCTCAATGGGGAAAAATATCATGCTGGATATCTATACTGATATGGACTGGGTAATGTGTTAGGAACGTAAGGATGCCCCATCATTTGATGGAAATGAAAATTATGAACCTACAGAGGACTGAATTCAAAGACACCCCTAAAATCAAAGTGAAAAAATAATGCAGCAGGCTAGTCCATTTTGAAGAAATTTCATTGCAGCAACTCTGGACCAGGTTGTCAAAGTAGTTATAAAGCCTAAATATTTTTCACCTTAATGCATTCCTTACATTAAGGTAAAAAATGTTTAGGCATGAGTATCACTCCTCACCCCTATTATACTTACCTGAGCTCTTATTCGTCCCAGTGCTGTGCACTTCTGCAGCTCTCCTCTTCCCTCACTTCTTGGTCACAATGGCTTTGCTGAGGCCCATTGGCTCCCGCTGCTTTCAATCACAGACAGTGACGAGGGAGCTGGGGGGGGGGGGCAGGTCGAATCCCAATGTCTGTGTCTACAGACACAGACAGCAGGGCTTGGAAGCAAGCATTCAGGAGGGCGCCCATAGGAAGTGTTTTCCTATGGAGTACCACTGAGAAGAGAAGGAGCCAGGAGCGCTAGTTGAGGACCCAAGAAGAGGAAGTTCAGGGCCGTCCTGCACACAGCAGGTAAGTAGAAACCTGTTTCTAATTTTTTTTTGTTTACAAATGTTTTTATTTATTAAGAAATAGGCTGCAAAAACAGCTTAACAGCTTAAGGTATAATATCCAACAGAAAAAACAAGGCACATCTGTAATATTCATTCCAACAAGGTACGGTTATGTAGAACATAAATGATAAGCACATGAACAAGGTAGGCTGGAAAGTAGGCAGAGCAATAAGGCCACCAACAGAAAGATACCATCAATTAAATCATGAATATTCATTGGTGAGACAGTAAATGTCTATGAATTTTCCAAGCATCCCATTTTTTGTCAAATAAGTGCATCCTATCCAGTAACGTATAGTGAATACGTTCCATGAGCATCACCATATCGACTCTTCGTAAAACTGAGGCCAATGGTACCGTGGGTGACTTCATGAAAAGAAAGATCTAGAGCTCTTACATATGTTATCCACCATGCAGTCCCAGTCCTCTCCACAGAAGGTGATACCACTATCAGCTTCTCATTTCTGTCTGTATAAAAGGGGGTCAGGGAAAGATAGTTTCCAAAAAGTTTCCAAAAAAGGTGGTACAAATCTGAAATAAGACCTCTACACCTTGGAGAGTCACGGCTGATACGTTCAAAAAACGTAATCGGGGACGAAGGTATCAAACCAAAATGCGAGTTGAAAAAGTGTCTTATTTGCCGATAACGATAGTATTCGCGAAGTGGGATATCGAAAGGTTTTCCTAACGTCTCAAAAGTGATATAAGACCCACCTCTTTGAAAGTCGGATAATCTAATAAGGGATCGATCGTACCACCAGCAGAATGCCTGGTTTCTAATTTTAAATGTTTTAAATTGTTTGCGTTTGCAATCACTTTAATATAGTTTTACTTTGACTAAACACTAGAACATATTTCACAGCTTTACACGAACTGTGACTACTGGTGTGGCAGTGGTACATGTATTTGTAGCTTGTCACTTCCCAAAGACTGGCCATAAGTCTCTCTTCATCCTTTCTCTTTCCACATGCTCCGGCCCATAAGTTTGGGTATCGCCCTCTGATAGTCAGAGCAACATCATTGTATCGGTAAGCACTTTCTTTTCCCTATATACCCTGCTACTGGAGGTGACCGTCAAGCTGATGCATCACCATCCACATTTAACCCTGAAATCACCGAACATCAACCCTCCAGTACATTGTTACAACACCTTCCTACAACAGGATATGGACAAAGACACACTACAGGAGATAGTCAGGAGACTGCAGACATTCTACAGGTGTGTTTGGAAGCTAGGGACCTGATAGAGGGGCTGATTCACTAAAGGCAATTAGGCTGTCACTTTTTAAAGGAAAGTTGCACTTTGGAAGAGAATTTGCCCATAAGTGAATGTGGTGAAATTTCACTTTTCAAAGAATACCCAGTCACATGCAAGGAAATTAAAAAAAATAGGATTTTGCTTGTGCATGACTGGTTGATGGGATTCAACAGAGCTCACCTTTATTATATAGCGCTACCCTTGTGAGGGCCACTGTAGAACGATGTTGCCCTGACCTTGCAAGCCTCCTGACACCTCTGACACCCTGGGTTCAGACCAGGAGCGGACTGACAACTCATGGGGCCCCCGGGCAATATGAGATCATGGGGCCCCTGTGTCCCTGCCCAAAGTCATTCCACACCCACACAAAGCCAAACCTACAGACTGCACAGCCCACAGGTTTGTAGATATTTGAGGACATTGAGTCTGCCTGCACAGGGAACTACAAACAAGGAAAAG